>NC_042288.1:2567641-2668241 GCF_901000725.2 Takifugu rubripes | reverse complement strand
TTGGCCAGTATGGGGTTTGAACCCATGACCTTGGCGTTATTAGCACCACGCTCTAACCATCTGAGCTAACCGGCCAAAGACAGAAAGAGGTCTAGTCATTTGTGGATATAATGTGTTTTTGCCACATTCTTAAAAGCTGTGGGTACAAACATAAGGATATTGGGGCGTTTTCTGTCCCCATTGTCCCCCTTCCTGACATTTTATGTCATATAAGATTATTCTTTGCTCTGAGGTGCGTTAAGAGTGAATTTGTCTGGATAATAGGCTTACAAAAAAGACTGGGGCCTACAATTGTGAAAACGAAACTGGTTCAATAGTCAGAGTCACGTCCCCAGCAATTGTGAAGTAAAACAAAATGTAGCCAATCAAGAAGCAAGCCGAGCGATGAACAAGGAAAGATGCATAAATAAATATAAGCACACTCGTGTTGTCTCTGGATTTTCTCCAAAGTTTTTTCTTTATTTAGTTGGGGATTTGCCCATGAGAAAGAGTCCCAAGACCACCACCATTCCATCTTCTTGTATATCCTCTTGCTTTATGGTTCGCCATGGGTCCAAACAGACAAACCGAGTAGTGTGAAAGAACTGATATTAACGCCGCTCACTGAGTGTTCCCAAAATCAGGTTTTGTCCAACAATAACTTGTAAGTTGCCTAGTTTTATGGGTCCATTGCCATCCCTTATGATGACAGTTGAGTTGTGGTTTGTGTGTCAGGATCTGTGTTAAAGACCAGTCAAACAGCTCCTGTACTCTTGTCTGCAGCTATCGCAACAAAAAGAGATCACCAATCGGTGTCGATAAAAGTTTAGAGGAGAGCTTCTCAGACAGGTAAACACAACGGAGTGGACAGGTCTCGACAGCTCCTTGACATCCTCGCAGATGAAGCTGATCAGACCTTTGCTCAGAGTTAAGGTGGAAGTCATCAACATCTCGTAAAGATGGAAAATAGCAGCTCTGCTAAAAGCTGATATTGAACATCCTTGTTTTAAATATTTCTATCAGAACTTCTGAGTTTAAATAAAGATATCCAGTACAAAACAAGACCACCTGCTGCTGCTGCTGACCCCCTTGGTCATGGTACAAATGAAGAGCTGTAGTTTCACACTGCTCCAAAGATCTCTGGAATTCGTACAAGATGTTGCCAGACTCTGCTAGCACTGAAACCACATTATTTTAAAGCCCACTCACCAGTGGTGATTTGAGAGCAGTGTTAAGAGAAGACATAAATCATTTCTTTTTTTTTCTCTTTTAAGCATGCTGACCACTCAGCTCATGTCTCCTTCATCAAAGTCTCCATGAAACTCTGAACAGTCATCAACAGTGGTGAAGAAATAGAATCTTCCCACCAGTTTTCTGCTGTGAAGGAAAACATCTCAGCTCATCATCATGGGCAGAGAGACCAAACTTTTAAGAAACCAATTTCTCAATTATAAACTAAAGAAATGACCCTTGAAAGTATAGTCTGATTTTATTGTCATTGATCTCAGGCTCTTATGTCTGGAGAAGAGAAGTTTGAGTCCTGGTGAGCTCCTGTGTTTTTGATAATAATGATAATGATGATGATGAACGGTCTCGTCCGACACGCTCACTATCATTCCTGAAAGTCATCTATAAACAAGGCAGCTTTCAAACAGCTCCAAATCTGGATGAAAATGGATTTTCTGGCATATTCACATCTGACCGCTTGTGTTTTGTTTGGAATTTAAAGCCACCATGTCAGAGGTCAAAGACCTGTGGATGACGAAAAGTAGTCAAAGCGACTTTCTTCAAGCTTGAAAGAAAAGCAAGATATTATATTGCAACAAGAATATTTAGTATAAGAAAAATGTGAAAAGTTCCAATAAAAGCAAAATGCTTGAGACAGAAGATGTTGACTGTGCAAATAGCGAGCCTTCGTGGCCAGTATGGGGTTTGAACCCATGACCTTGGCGTTATTAGCACCACGCTCTAACCATCTGAGCTAACCGGCCAAAGACAGAAAGAGGTCTAGTCATTTGTGGATATAATGTGTTTTTGCCACATTCTTAAAAGCTGTGGGTACAAACATAAGGATATTGGGGCGTTTTCTGTCCCCATTGTCCCCCTTCCTGACATTTTATGTCATATAAGATTATTCTTTGCTCTGAGGTGCGTTAAGAGTGAATTTGTCTCGATAATAGGCTTACAAAAAAGACTGGGGCCTACAATTGTGAAAACGAAACTGGTTCAATAGTCAGAGTCACGTCCCCAGCAATTGTGAAGTAAAACAAAATGTAGCCAATCAAGAAGCAAGCTGAGCGATGAACAAGGAAAGATGCATAAATAAATATAAGCACACTCGTGTTGTCTCTGGATTTTCTCCAAAGTTTTTTCTTTATTTAGTTGGGGATTTGCCCATGAGAAAGAGTCCCAAGACCACCACCATTCCATCTTCTTGTATATCCTCTTGCTTTATGGTTCGCCATGGGTCCAAACAGACAAACCGAGTAGTGTGAAAGGACTGATATTAACCCTGCTCACTGAGTGTTCCCAAAATCAGGTTTTGTCCAACAATAACTTGTAAGTTGCCTAGTTTTATGGGTCCATTGCCATCCCTTATGATGACAGTTGAGTTGTGGTTTGTGTGTCAGGATCTGTGTTAAAGACCAGTCAAACAGCTCCTGTACTCTTGTCTGCAGCTATCGCAACAAAAAGAGATCACCAATTGGTGTCGATAAAAGTTTAGAGGAGAGCTTCTCAGACAGGTAAACACAACGGAGTGGACAGGTCTCGACAGCTCCTTGACATCCTCGCAGATGAAGCTGATCAGACCTTTGCTCAGAGTTAAGGTGGAAGTCATCAACATCTCGTAAAGATGGAAAATAGCAGCTCTGCTAAAAGCTGATATTGAACATCCTTGTTTTAAATATTTCTATCAGAACTTCTGAGTTTAAATAAAGATATCCAGTACAAAACAAGACCACCTGCTGCTGCTGCTGACCCCCTTGGTCATGGTACAAATGAAGAGCTGTAGTTTCACACTGCTCCAAAGATCTCTGGAATTCGTACAAGATGTTGCCAGACTCTGCTAGCACTGAAACCACATTATTTTAAAGCCCACTCACCAGTGGTGATTTGAGAGCAGTGTTAAGAGAAGACATAAATCATTTCTTTTTTTTTTCTCTTTTAAGCATGCTGACCACTCAGCTCATGTCTCCTTCATCAAAGTCTCCATGAAACTCTGAACAGTCATCAACAGTGGTGAAGAAATAGAATCTTCCCACCAGTTTTCTGCTGTGAAGGAAAACATCTCAGCTCATCATCATGGGCAGAGAGACCAAACTTTTAAGAAACCAATTTCTCAATTATAAACTAAAGAAATGACCCTTGAAAGTATAGTCTGATTTTATTGTCATTGATCTCAGGCTCTTATGTCTGGAGAAGAGAAGTTTGAGTCCTGGTGAGCTCCTGTGTTTTTGATAATAATGATAATGATGATGATGAACGGTCTCGTCCGACACTCTCACTATCATTCCTGAAAGTCATCTATAAACAAGGCAGCTTTCAAACAGCTCCAAATCTGGATGAAAATGGATTTTCTGGCATATTCACATCTGACCGCTTGTGTTTTGTTTGGAATTTAAAGCCACCATGTCAGAGGTCAAAGACCTGTGGATGACGAAAAGTAGTCAAAGCGACTTTCTTCAAGCTTGAAAGAAAAGCAAGATATTATATTGCAACAAGAATATTTAGTATAAGAAAAATGTGAAAAGTTCCAATAAAAGCAAAATGCTTGAGACAGAAGATGTTGACTGTGCAAATAGCGAGCCTTCGTGGCCAGTATGGGGTTTGAACCCATGACCTTGGCGTTATTAGCACCACGCTCTAACCATCTGAGCTAACCGGCCAAAGACAGAAAGAGGTCTAGTCATTTGTGGATATAATGTGTTTTTGCCACATTCTTAAAAGCTGTGGGTACAAACATAAGGATATTGGGGCGTTTTCTGTCCCCATTGTCCCCCTTCCTGACATTTTATGTCATATAAGATTATTCTTTGCTCTGAGGTGCGTTAAGAGTGAATTTGTCTCGATAATAGGCTTACAAAAAAGACTGGGGCCTACAATTGTGAAAACGAAACTGGTTCAATAGTCAGAGTCACGTCCCCAGCAATTGTGAAGTAAAACAAAATGTAGCCAATCAAGAAGCAAGCTGAGCGATGAACAAGGAAAGATGCATAAATAAATATAAGCACACTCGTGTTGTCTCTGGATTTTCTCCAAAGTTTTTTCTTTATTTAGTTGGGGATTTGCCCATGAGAAAGAGTCCCAAGACCACCACCATTCCATCTTCTTGTATATCCTCTTGCTTTATGGTTCGCCATGGGTCCAAACATGACAAACCGAGTAGTGTGAAAGGACTGATATTAACCCTGCTCACTGAGTGTTCCCAAAATCAGGTTTTGTCCAACAATAACTTGTAAGTTGCCTAGTTTTATGGGTCCATTGCCATCCCTTATGATGACAGTTGAGTTGTGGTTTGTGTGTCAGGATCTGTGTTAAAGACCAGTCAAACAGCTCCTGTACTCTTGTCTGCAGCTATCGCAACAAAAAGAGATCACCAATTGGTGTCGATAAAAGTTTAGAGGAGAGCTTCTCAGACAGGTAAACACAACGGAGTGGACAGGTCTCGACAGCTCCTTGACATCCTCGCAGATGAAGCTGATCAGACCTTTGCTCAGAGTTAAGGTGGAAGTCATCAACATCTCGTAAAGATGGAAAATAGCAGCTCTGCTAAAAGCTGATATTGAACATCCTTGTTTTAAATATTTCTATCAGAACTTCTGAGTTTAAATAAAGATATCCAGTACAAAACAAGACCACCTGCTGCTGCTGCTGACCCCCTTGGTCATGGTACAAATGAAGAGCTGTAGTTTCACACTGCTCCAAAGATCTCTGGAATTCGTACAAGATGTTGCCAGACTCTGCTAGCACTGAAACCACATTATTTTAAAGCCCACTCACCAGTGGTGATTTGAGAGCAGTGTTAAGAGAAGACATAAATCATTTCTTTTTTTTTCTCTTTTAAGCATGCTGACCACTCAGCTCATGTCTCCTTCATCAAAGTCTCCATGAAACTCTGAACAGTCATCAACAGTGGTGAAGAAATAGAATCTTCCCACCAGTTTTCTGCTGTGAAGGAAAACATCTCAGCTCATCATCATGGGCAGAGAGACCAAACTTTTAAGAAACCAATTTCTCAATTATAAACTAAAGAAATGACCCTTGAAAGTATAGTCTGATTTTATTGTCATTGATCTCAGGCTCTTATGTCTGGAGAAGAGAAGTTTGAGTCCTGGTGAGCTCCTGTGTTTTTGATAATAATGATAATGATGATGATGAACGGTCTCGTCCGACACGCTCACTATCATTCCTGAAAGTCATCTATAAACAAGGCAGCTTTCAAACAGCTCCAAATCTGGATGAAAATGGATTTTCTGGCATATTCACATCTGACCGCTTGTGTTTTGTTTGGAATTTAAAGCCACCATGTCAGAGGTCAAAGACCTGTGGATGACGAAAAGTAGTCAAAGCGACTTTCTTCAAGCTTGAAAGAAAAGCAAGATATTATATTGCAACAAGAATATTTAGTATAAGAAAAATGTGAAAAGTTCCAATAAAAGCAAAATGCTTGAGACAGAAGATGTTGACTGTGCAAATAGCGAGCCTTCGTGGCCAGTATGGGGTTTGAACCCATGACCTTGGCGTTATTAGCACCACGCTCTAACCATCTGAGCTAAGCGGCCAAAGACAGAAAGAGGTCTAGTCATTTGTGGATATAATGTGTTTTTGCCACATTCTTAAAAGCTGTGGGTACAAACATAAGGATATTGGGGCGTTTTCTGTCCCCATTGTCCCCCTTCCTGACATTTTATGTCATATAAGATTATTCTTTGCTCTGAGGTGCGTTAAGAGTGAATTTGTCTCGATAATAGGCTTACAAAAAAGACTGGGGCCTACAATTGTGAAAACGAAACTGGATCAATAGTCAGAGTCACGTCCCCAGCAATTGTGAAGTAAAACAAAATGTAGCCAATCAAGAAGCAAGCTGAGCGATGAACAAGGAAAGATGCATAAATAAATATAAGCACACTCGTGTTGTCTCTGGATTTTCTCCAAAGTTTTTTCTTTATTTAGTTGGGGATTTGCCCATGAGAAAGAGTCCCAAGACCACCACCATTCCATCTTCTTGTATATCCTCTTGCTTTATGGTTCGCCATGGGTCCAAACTGACAAACCGAGTAGTGTGAAAGGACTGATATTAACCCTGCTCACTGAGTGTTCCCAAAATCAGGTTTTGTCCAACAATAACTTGTAAGTTGCCTAGTTTTATGGGTCCATTGCCATCCCTTATGATGACAGTTGAGTTGTGGTTTGTGTGTCAGGATCTGTGTTAAAGACCAGTCAAACAGCTCCTGTACTCTTGTCTGCAGCTATCGCAACAAAAAGAGATCACCAATTGGTGTCGATAAAAGTTTAGAGGAGAGCTTCTCAGACAGGTAAACACAACGGAGTGGACAGGTCTCGACAGCTCCTTGACATCCTCGCAGATGAAGCTGATCAGACCTTTGCTCAGAGTTAAGGTGGAAGTCATCAACATCTCGTAAAGATGGAAAATAGCAGCTCTGCTAAAAGCTGATATTGAACATCCTTGTTTTAAATATTTCTATCAGAACTTCTGAGTTTAAATAAAGATATCCAGTACAAAACAAGACCACCTGCTGCTGCTGCTGACCCCCTTGGTCATGGTACAAATGAAGAGCTGTAGTTTCACACTGCTCCAAAGATCTCTGGAATTCGTACAAGATGTTGCCAGACTCTGCTAGCACTGAAACCACATTATTTTAAAGCCCACTCACCAGTGGTGATTTGAGAGCAGTGTTAAGAGAAGACATAAATCATTTCTTTTTTTTTCTCTTTTAAGCATGCTGACCACTCAGCTCATGTCTCCTTCATCAAAGTCTCCATGAAACTCTGAACAGTCATCAACAGTGGTGAAGAAATAGAATCTTCCCACCAGTTTTCTGCTGCGAAGGAAAACATCTCAGCTCATCATCATGGGCAGAGAGACCAAACTTTTAAGAAACCAATTTCTCAATTATAAACTAAAGAAATGACCCTTGAAAGTATAGTCTGATTTTATTGTCATTGATCTCAGGCTCTTATGTCTGGAGAAGAGAAGTTTGAGTCCTGGTGAGCTCCTGTGTTTTTGATAATAATGATAATGATGATGATGAACGGTCTCGTCCGACACTCTCACTATCATTCCTGAAAGTCATCTATAAACAAGGCAGCTTTCAAACAGCTCCAAATCTGGATGAAAATGGATTTTCTGGCATATTCACATCTGACCGCTTGTGTTTTGTTTGGAATTTAAAGCCACCATGTCAGAGGTCAAAGACCTGTGGATGACGAAAAGTAGTCAAAGCGACTTTCTTCAAGCTTGAAAGAAAAGCAAGATATTATATTGCAACAAGAATATTTAGTATAAGAAAAATGTGAAAAGTTCCAATAAAAGCAAAATGCTTGAGACAGAAGATGTTGACTGTGCAAATAGCGAGCCTTCGTGGCCAGTATGGGGTTTGAACCCATGACCTTGGCGTTATTAGCACCACGCTCTAACCATCTGAGCTAACCGGCCATAGACAGAAAGAGGTCTAGTCATTTGTGGATATAATGTGTTTTTGCCACATTCTTAAAAGCTGTGGGTACAAACATAAGGATATTGGGGCGTTTTCTGTCCCCATTGTCCCCCTTCCTGACATTTTATGTCATATAAGATTATTCTTTGCTCTGAGGTGCGTTAAGAGTGAATTTGTCTCGATAATAGGCTTACAAAAAAGACTGGGGCCTACAATTGTGAAAACGAAACTGGTTCAATAGTCAGAGTCACGTCCCCAGCAATTGTGAAGTAAAACAAAATGTAGCCAATCAAGAAGCAAGCTGAGCGATGAACAAGGAAAGATGCATAAATAAATATAAGCACACTCGTGTTGTCTCTGGATTTTCTCCAAAGTTTTTTCTTTATTTAGTTGGGGATTTGCCCATGAGAAAGAGTCCCAAGACCACCACCATTCCATCTTCTTGTATATCCTCTTGCTTTATGGTTCGCCATGGGTCCAAACAGACAAACCGAGTAGTGTGAAAGGACTGATATTAACCCTGCTCACTGAGTGTTCCCAAAATCAGGTTTTGTCCAACAATAACTTGTAAGTTGCCTAGTTTTATGGGTCCATTGCCATCCCTTATGATGACAGTTGAGTTGTGGTTTGTGTGTCAGGATCTGTGTTAAAGACCAGTCAAACAGCTCCTGTACTCTTGTCTGCAGCTATCGCAACAAAAAGAGATCACCAATTGGTGTCGATAAAAGTTTAGAGGAGAGCTTCTCAGACAGGTAAACACAACGGAGTGGACAGGTCTCGACAGCTCCTTGACATCCTCGCAGATGAAGCTGATCAGACCTTTGCTCAGAGTTAAGGTGGAAGTCATCAACATCTCGTAAAGATGGAAAATAGCAGCTCTGCTAAAAGCTGATATTGAACATCCTTGTTTTAAATATTTCTATCAGAACTTCTGAGTTTAAATAAAGATATCCAGTACAAAACAAGACCACCTGCTGCTGCTGCTGACCCCCTTGGTCATGGTACAAATGAAGAGCTGTAGTTTCACACTGCTCCAAAGATCTCTGGAATTCGTACAAGATGTTGCCAGACTCTGCTAGCACTGAAACCACATTATTTTAAAGCCCACTCACCAGTGGTGATTTGAGAGCAGTGTTAAGAGAAGACATAAAACATTTCTTTTTTTTTCTCTTTTAAGCATGCTGACCACTCAGCTCATGTCTCCTTCATCAAAGTCTCCATGAAACTCTGAACAGTCATCAACAGTGGTGAAGAAATAGAATCTTCCCACCAGTTTTCTGCTGCGAAGGAAAACATCTCAGCTCATCATCATGGGCAGAGAGACCAAACTTTTAAGAAACCAATTTCTCAATTATAAACTAAAGAAATGACCCTTGAAAGTATAGTCTGATTTTATTGTCATTGATCTCAGGCTCTTATGTCTGGAGAAGAGAAGTTTGAGTCCTGGTGAGCTCCTGTGTTTTTGATAATAATGATAATGATGATGATGAACGGTCTCGTCCGACACTCTCACTATCATTCCTGAAAGTCATCTATAAACAAGGCAGCTTTCAAACAGCTCCAAATCTGGATGAAAATGGATTTTCTGGCATATTCACATCTGACCGCTTGTGTTTTGTTTGGAATTTAAAGCCACCATGTCAGAGGTCAAAGACCTGTGGATGACGAAAAGTAGTCAAAGCGACTTTCTTCAAGCTTGAAAGAAAAGCAAGATATTATATTGCAACAAGAATATTTAGTATAAGAAAAATGTGAAAAGTTCCAATAAAAGCAAAATGCTTGAGACAGAAGATGCTGACTGTGCAAATAGCGAGCCTTCGTGGCCAGTATGGGGTTTGAACCCATGACCTTGGCGTTATTAGCACCACGCTCTAACCATCTGAGCTAACCGGCCAAAGACAGACAGAGGTCTAGTCATTTGTGGATATAATGTCTCACCACTCAGCTCATGTCCCCTTCATCAAAGTCTCCATGAAACTCTGAACAGTCATCAACAGTGGTGAAGAAATAGAATCTTCCCACCAGTTTTCTGCTGTGAAGGAAAACATCTCAGCTCATTATCATGGGCAGAGAGACCAAACTTTTAAGAAACCAATTTCTCAATTATAAACTAAAGAAATGACCCTTGAAAGTATAGTCTGATTTTATTGTCATTGATCTCAGGCTCTTATGTCTGGAGAAGAGAAGTTTGAGTCCTGGTGAGCTCCTGTGTTTTTGATAATAATGATAATGATGATGATGAACGGTCTCGTCCGACACGCTCACTATCATTCCTGAAAGTCATCTATAAACAAGGCAGCTTTCAAACAGCTCCAAATCTGGATGAAAATGGATTTTCTGGCATATTCACATCTGACCGCTTGTGTTTTGTTTGGAATTTAAAGCCACCATGTCAGAGGTCAAAGACCTGTGGATGACGAAAAGTAGTCAAAGCGACTTTCTTCAAGCTTGAAAGAAAAGCAAGATATTATATTGCAACAAGAATATTTAGTATAAGAAAAATGTGAAAAGTTCCAATAAAAGCAAAATGCTTGAGACAGAAGATGTTGACTGTGCAAATAGCGAGCCTTCGTGGCCAGTATGGGGTTTGAACCCATGACCTTGGCGTTATTAGCACCACGCTCTAACCATCTGAGCTAACCGGCCAAAGACAGAAAGAGGTCTAGTCATTTGTGGATATAATGTGTTTTTGCCACATTCTTAAAAGCTGTGGATACAAACATAAGGATATTGGGGCGTTTTCTGTCCCCATTGTCCCCCTTCCTGACATTTTATGTCATATAAGATTATTCTTTGCTCTGAGGTGCGTTAAGAGTGAATTTGTCTCGATAATAGGCTTACAAAAAAGACTGGGGCCTACAATTGTGAAAACGAAACTGGTTCAATAGTCAGAGTCACGTCCCCAGCAATTGTGAAGTAAAACAAAATGTAGCCAATCAAGAAGCAAGCTGAGCGATGAACAAGGAAAGATGCATAAATAAATATAAGCACACTCGTGTTGTCTCTGGATTTTCTCCAAAGTTTTTTCTTTATTTAGTTGGGGATTTGCCCATGAGAAAGAGTCCCAAGACCACCACCATTCCATCTTCTTGTATATCCTCTTGCTTTATGGTTCGCCATGGGTCCAAACAGACAAACCGAGTAGTGTGAAAGGACTGATATTAACCCTGCTCACTGAGTGTTCCCAAAATCAGGTTTTGTCCAACAATAACTTGTAAGTTGCCTAGTTTTATGGGTCCATTGCCATCCCTTATGATGACAGTTGAGTTGTGGTTTGTGTGTCAGGATCTGTGTTAAAGACCAGTCAAACAGCTCCTGTACTCTTGTCTGCAGCTATCGCAACAAAAAGAGATCACCAATTGGTGTCGATAAAAGTTTAGAGGAGAGCTTCTCAGACAGGTAAACACAACGGAGTGGACAGGTCTCGACAGCTCCTTGACATCCTCGCAGATGAAGCTGATCAGACCTTTGCTCAGAGTTAAGGTGGAAGTCATCAACATCTCGTAAAGATGGAAAATAGCAGCTCTGCTAAAAGCTGATATTGAACATCCTTGTTTTAAATATTTCTATCAGAACTTCTGAGTTTAAATAAAGATATCCAGTACAAAACAAGACCACCTGCTGCTGCTGCTGACCCCCTTGGTCATGGTACAAATGAAGAGCTGTAGTTTCACACTGCTCCAAAGATCTCTGGAATTCGTACAAGATGTTGCCAGACTCTGCTAGCACTGAAACCACATTATTTTAAAGCCCACTCACCAGTGGTGATTTGAGAGCAGTGTTAAGAGAAGACATAAAACATTTCTTTTTTTTCTCTTTTAAGCATGCTGACCACTCAGCTCATGTCTCCTTCATCAAAGTCTCCATGAAACTCTGAACAGTCATCAACAGTGGTGAAGAAATAGAATCTTCCCACCAGTTTTCTGCTGTGAAGGAAAACATCTCAGCTCATCATCATGGGCAGAGAGACCAAACTTTTAAGAAACCAATTTCTCAATTATAAACTAAAGAAATGACCCTTGAAAGTATAGTCTGATTTTATTGTCATTGATCTCAGGCTCTTATGTCTGGAGAAGAGAAGTTTGAGTCCTGGTGAGCTCCTGTGTTTTTGATAATAATGATAATGATGATGATGAACGGTCTCGTCCGACACGCTCACTATCATTCCTGAAAGTCATCTATAAACAAGGCAGCTTTCAAACAGCTCCAAATCTGGATGAAAATGGATTTTCTGGCATATTCACATCTGACCGCTTGTGTTTTGTTTGGAATTTAAAGCCACCATGTCAGAGGTCAAAGACCTGTGGATGACGAAAAGTAGTCAAAGCGACTTTCTTCAAGCTTGAAAGAAAAGCAAGATATTATATTGCAACAAGAATATTTAGTATAAGAAAAATGTGAAAAGTTCCAATAAAAGCAAAATGCTTGAGACAGAAGATGTTGACTGTGCAAATAGCGAGCCTTCGTGGCCAGTATGGGGTTTGAACCCATGACCTTGGCGTTATTAGCACCACGCTCTAACCATCTGAGCTAACCGGCCATAGACAGAAAGAGGTCTAGTCATTTGTGGATATAATGTGTTTTTGCCACATTCTTAAAAGCTGTGGGTACAAACATAAGGATATTGGGGCGTTTTCTGTCCCCATTGTCCCCCTTCCTGACATTTTATGTCATATAAGATTATTCTTTGCTCTGAGGTGCGTTAAGAGTGAATTTGTCTCGATAATAGGCTTACAAAAAAGACTGGGGCCTACAATTGTGAAAACGAAACTGGTTCAATAGTCAGAGTCACGTCCCCAGCAATTGTGAAGTAAAACAAAATGTAGCCAATCAAGAAGCAAGCTGAGCGATGAACAAGGAAAGATGCATAAATAAATATAAGCACACTCGTGTTGTCTCTGGATTTTCTCCAAAGTTTTTTCTTTATTTAGTTGGGGATTTGCCCATGAGAAAGAGTCCCAAGACCACCACCATTCCATCTTCTTGTATATCCTCTTGCTTTATGGTTCGCCATGGGTCCAAACAGACAAACCGAGTAGTGTGAAAGGACTGATATTAACCCTGCTCACTGAGTGTTCCCAAAATCAGGTTTTGTCCAACAATAACTTGTAAGTTGCCTAGTTTTATGGGTCCATTGCCATCCCTTATGATGACAGTTGAGTTGTGGTTTGTGTGTCAGGATCTGTGTTAAAGACCAGTCAAACAGCTCCTGTACTCTTGTCTGCAGCTATCGCAACAAAAAGAGATCACCAATTGGTGTCGATAAAAGTTTAGAGGAGAGCTTCTCAGACAGGTAAACACAACGGAGTGGACAGGTCTCGACAGCTCCTTGACATCCTCGCAGATGAAGCTGATCAGACCTTTGCTCAGAGTTAAGGTGGAAGTCATCAACATCTCGTAAAGATGGAAAATAGCAGCTCTGCTAAAAGCTGATATTGAACATCCTTGTTTTAAATATTTCTATCAGAACTTCTGAGTTTAAATAAAGATATCCAGTACAAAACAAGACCACCTGCTGCTGCTGCTGACCCCCTTGGTCATGGTACAAATGAAGAGCTGTAGTTTCACACTGCTCCAAAGATCTCTGGAATTCGTACAAGATGTTGCCAGACTCTGCTAGCACTGAAACCACATTATTTTAAAGCCCACTCACCAGTGGTGATTTGAGAGCAGTGTTAAGAGAAGACATAAAACATTTCTTTTTTTTCTCTTTTAAGCATGCTGACCACTCAGCTCATGTCTCCTTCATCAAAGTCTCCATGAAACTCTGAACAGTCATCAACAGTGGTGAAGAAATAGAATCTTCCCACCAGTTTTCTGCTGTGAAGGAAAACATCTCAGCTCATCATCATGGGCAGAGAGACCAAACTTTTAAGAAACCAATTTCTCAATTATAAACTAAAGAAATGACCCTTGAAAGTATAGTCTGATTTTATTGTCATTGATCTCAGGCTCTTATGTCTGGAGAAGAGAAGTTTGAGTCCTGGTGAGCTCCTGTGTTTTTGATAATAATGATAATGATGATGATGAACGGTCTCGTCCGACACTCTCACTATCATTCCTGAAAGTCATCTATAAACAAGGCAGCTTTCAAACAGCTCCAAATCTGGATGAAAATGGATTTTCTGGCATATTCACATCTGACCGCTTGTGTTTTGTTTGGAATTTAAAGCCACCATGTCAGAGGTCAAAGACCTGTGGATGACGAAAAGTAGCCAGAGCGACTTTCTTCAAGCTTGAAAGAAAAGCAAGATATTATATTGCAACAAGAATATTTAGTATAAGAAAAATGTGAAAAGTTCCAAATAGAAGCAAAATGCTTGAGACAGAAGATGTTGACTGTGTAAATAGAGAGCTTTCGTGGCCCGTATGGGGGTTGAACCCATGACCTTGGCATTATTATTGGCCGAAGACAGAAGATAGCTCTAGTCATTTTTGGATATAATGTCTTTTTGCCACATTCTTCAAAGCTGGGGGTACAAACATAAGGATATTGGGGCGTTTTCTGTCCCCATTCCTGACAATTTATGTCATATAAGATTATTCTTTGCTCTGAGGTGCGTTAAGAGTGAATTTGTCTCGATAATTGGCTTACAAAAAAGATTGGGGCCTACAATTGTAAAAACGAAACTGGTTCAATATTAAAGAGCAAAATGACCCTTGAAAGTATAGTCTAATTTTATTCTCATTGATCTCAGGCTCTTATGTCTGGAGAAGAGAAGTTTGAGTCCTGGTGAGCTCCTGTGTTTTTGTTGATCATGATGATGATGATGATGAACGGTCTCATCCGACACTCTCACTATCATTCCTGAAAGTCATCTATAAACAAGGCAGCTTTAAGACAGCTCCAAATCTGGATGAAAATGGATTTTATGGCATATTCACATCTGACAACTTGCGTTTTGTTTGGAGGTTAAAGCCACCATGTCAGAAGTTAAAGGTCTGTGGATGACCAAAAGTTGTCTGAGCGACTTTCTTCAAGCTTGAAAGAAAAGCAAGATATTATATCGCAACAAGAATATTTAGTATAAGAAAAATGTGAAAAGTTCCAAATAGAAGCAAAATGCATGAGACAGAAGATGTTGAGTGTGTAAAGAGAGAGTATTGATGGCCAGTATGGGGGTTGAACCCATGACTTTGGCATTATTAGGACAACGCTCTAACCATCTAACATTACGTTTATGTGTGTTTACTTGCTTTCTGGGCGTTTGACAATTTTTGCCCCAAATTGATTTAGATGAAAAGGTTACATATCAGTGACCACTAGAGGGCCTTGGAGAATAGCAGGAGCTGCGTTGAATTTGAACAAAATGTAATTAAAAGTAGAACTAATGGGAGCAACAGCTTCACTTAATGCAATTAAATTACTTTTTTGTACAAGTGTACTTAAAACGCTATGTCAATGACATGTTTGTTTAACTCAAACTTATTTAATGTTTAAAAAACTTCAAAACTGGGCTTAACGACTACAGACCTGTGGCGCTCACCTCTGTAGTCATGAAGTCCTTAGAGCGCCTGATCCTGCCACACCTCAAGTCCATCACCACCCCCCTCCTGGATCCACTGCAGTTCGCCTACAGAGCCAACAGATCTGTGGACGACGCGGTCAACCTGGCCCTTCACTCCACCCTGCAGCATCTGGACTCCCCGGGAACCTACGCGAGGATCCTGTTCGTGGACTTCAGCTCTGCATTCAATACCATCCGCCCCGCTCTGCTACAGGACAAGCTGTCCCAGCTTAGTGTGCCTGACTCCCTCTGCAGGTGGATCACTCACTTCCTGACGGATCGGAGGCAGTATGTGCGGCTGGGGAAGACTGTCTCCGACTCCGTCACCATCAGCACCGGATCATCCCAGGGCTGTGTACTTTCCCCCCTCCTCTTCTCCCTGTACACAAACTGCTGCACCTCAAGCCACCAGTCTGTCAAACTGATCAAGTTTGCGGATGACACCACCCTCATCGGTCTCATCTCCAATGGCGATGAGACTGCCTACAGGAGGGAGGTGGCTCGTCTGGTGTCCTGGTGCGGACACAACAACCTGCAGCTGAACGCTCAGAAGACAGTGGAGATGATTGTGGACTTCAGGAAAGTTACAGCCCCTTTGCCCCCCCTTGCCCTTATGGACTCCCCCGTCACCATCACGGACTCCTTCCGCTTCCTGGGCACCACCATCACCCGGGACCTTAAGTGGGAGCCAACCATCAGCTCCCTCATCAAGAAGGCCCAGCAAAGGATGTTCTTCCTACGGAAGCTGAGGAAGCTCAATCTGCCTCCCAGGATGTTGGCGCAGTTTTATACGGCCATCATCGAGTCCATCCTCACCTCCTCCATCACCGTGTGGTTTGCTGGTGCCACCGTCAGGGACAGACTGAGGCTGCAGCGCGTCGTGCGCGCTGCCGAGAAGGTGATCGGCTGCAGGCTCCCATCCATCCGGGACCTGTATATCTCCAGGACCCGGAGGTGTGCAGGTCGGATCACGGCCGACCCTTCCCACCCTGGTCACGGACTGTTTTCCCCCCTCCCCTCAGGCAGGAGACTACGGTCCATTCGGACCAGAACCTCCCGCTACACTAACAGCTTCTTCCCCTCTGCCATCAGGCTGCTGAACACCAAGTGACTTATCACTTAAGCACCATGTACAGCAGCCAGCCGGACTCATAAACAATACACTACTCCTCATGGACCTGCACTATTTCTCACCACTCACTATTTATGTAAATACTGTATATAAGTCTTATTTTATTTTATTTATCTTATTCTAGTGTGGTGTTGATGTCTAATGTTATGTTGAATGTCGCAGCGGCACACCACGACAAATTCCTAGTTTGTGTAATACTGTGTATTACATGTACAATGGCAATAAACCTTCTTCTGATTCTTCTGATTCTGAAACTTAAATGCCACATTCCAAAAAACCCAACACTTTAAACCAATAACACCTGTCTATTTTGGTTTGTTTCTAAGTAGCAAAAATGATGATGTCATATTGGTTTGAATTTGTTTATAACGCTGTTGTGGCGTTTATGTTTTCACCTGTCCCACATCCGTAACAGTTTTAAAATAACAATGACGTTTTTGACGTCTCGCATTGGTGATTCAAGACATAAGGGCCTTACATCATATGTGAAGTATAGACCAATCTGATATAGCTGATCAGATCTTGTGCACACACCCAGGGTTCTTTGGCCCTTTGTCAGCTCTATCCTGCGGGGGCCATTGGGTATTCTGTCTAGCTTTGTCACAGGTGTGGTGGGGTTGCACTGTCCCAGTCTCACTCATTGGTACACCGAGTGGCAGACTAACACACACATAATATAAGACACATAAACAATAACACAGACCATATCTATGTATATCTTTGCATGCATACACACAACCTAATTATTTTAGGTGGAAGGAATTAGAAATTTGCTATATGAGGGCCTAAAAGTGTATTTCATTTGGAGTAGAGCAGATTTCACGCACTCCCCTCCAGTGTGTTTGCAAGCCTGCCTCCTCCCTCCCTATAAAGGTTTACATGAATTGGGGGGTATTTTCAAAGTGAAATAGCAGAGAGCAACCAATCTCTTAACTTCTGTTATGAAATCAAAACTCTGAGTTTGACAGCTCAGAGTTGGACAACCTAGAGTTCAGGTTTTGACCAAGAGTTTGTTAAACCTGCTTTATGAAAGAGGCCCCTGGTCAGCAAAGTGATTCCCTCTTGTGTAGGTAGCACATGCTTAACAAACTGGAATGCTGACAACTCGGCTGTGACATCATTCTCAGCTCCGTGACATCATTGCTCTCATCTCGATAAATTCAATATGTAATTCATATACTCTCTCACCACTATTGTTGATAAAGAAAATGATCCAGCGCACTATCCACCTCTAACCGTGCATATGTAACAAACAGTTCTCAAGAAGCAACATTAGTTTACACAGATTCATGGCAGATCTTATCCAAAAAATCACACACTTTTTCTTACGCATATATAACAGTTCTTAAAATGAGACTTAGTTTGTTCTGCTATTACTTTTGTTAATCTATGTATTTGAAGCCTTGTGTTGTCTTGTGTTGACCTTTTGGCTATTGACAACTGCTGGCTCATCAACCATTTTAGGATCTTTGGGACAGTCCTCATTAACTATGCACAGAGCTGTGGCCATACTTGGAGCGTGACACGGCCATGCCCTACCTGTGCCTATACAGGTGATGACCGCACTCTGTTTCCAACCCATGGGGTCATTACAGTGAGAGCTGGCTTTTCTAATTTGTAATCAGAGCTATCGACTGTACACACATTGCTATTAAGGCACATCAAAAGGTGAATTTATTTATGGCAATAGGAAGCATTTTCGCTCAGTCAATATACAGATCATATGTGATGCACAAATGCATGATCCCAACAGGCTAGAAGCTAGCATGGTATGGGATGGCAAGTAAATCATTGAATAGTCCCAAAAATGACCCCCCCGGCGTTGAGCATGTCTATAATTCTGCGTCCAACAAGAACAGCTGCCTTCATTTTCAACAGTGTGTAATCCATGTTACTGATATGTAAAATTCTCAAAGGGAAACAGATTTTATTTTTGTGAGGTCATTTCTGTTTATTTGACCCCTAAGTGTCCATTGCCACCCACTGAAAACCTGCCTGCCGACTCCTCTCACCTACTCCCATACTGACTGAGAGCAGAGGCACATTTATGTCCACTCATGCACTCAATTAGTCGTCAAGAGGAAAATCTGTGTCAGGCTGGAACTCTAAGCAAGTCTAAGATCAATTAACACCTTAAAATTGCATTTTGGCAGAGTGAAAACAAAAACAGGGCGTAAGACCTTAAAAAAGTCACTCCTGCTGGAGAAAAGAATCTATTAAAATTAAGCAAAGCAAAAGCACTCCTGAAGGAGGGGTTGAAGGAGGCCATGAAAATAAAATCATAAAAAGAATTGTCTTTTGTTAGGGTTTACTGAACACTTTGAAACTCTTAAACTCTTTTGAACTCCCAAGATAATCTCACTCTACCAAGAAAAAAGAAAAAGTCACTCAAAGCGAAACAAACAATAGCATGAACGAACTTAGCTGTGGCACAAAGACAAGGTCTTGAAAATGGCTATGGTGCACAGTGGGGGGAAAAAACACTGGCACAGCACTAGGGAAGACTAAGGAGACTTGAGAGTAGCAGGAAAGAGGTGGGAAAATCCGGAATCAGGGAAGACAGGACACACGAGGGAAGAGCAAGTGACCTGAAATGAGAGGAGAGTTATATTTCAAAATAAAACAGGTAGTCAAGTTTCATCTTGTGACTTCGTGTTTTATTTTGAAATATAACTCCTGCCTGGACTGGACTGAGGGCATGTTGATCTATAGCCTTGGGAAGGTGAGCCATTTTGTAATGGCAGGTGGGACATTGGCACACAGAATTTACTTATTGAATGCATTTATTGTATTATTGCTGTCTGTCAGAACGTTATGTCTGTGAAGGTTCTCAGTCATTCAGGTCAGAGTAATTCTGGTAGTTGAATCACAGCAACTGGACTGTATGAGTTCCATGAAGATGTTTCACCTCTTCATCAGTTCTAACTGACTGTCCCTACTCTTCGGGAGCCATTAACACATTTGGAGCTTCAGTCACCTGGTTGTTGGTCGCTCCACCCCTATGCAGGTCGTTGAAACTTCCACTGACACAATGGGATTCGTTAGTTGCCACGTGTTAATAGCCTTTTCTCCTCCTGTGGATACCAGGTGCTTCTTACCATTTATTATTTATATATACCAGAGGATGGCATGCCAAAAATGGCTTGGATCCATTATCTGACCATGCAGGAGAAGCCCACCTGCAGGCCCTGTTGGTACTAATGTGCATATTTATTTGAGGGTGAGGGAGGAGACTAGTACTCTGACATGCGTATCAATTCCATGCTGCTTGGGATGCATAAATTAAATATGCTCAGATTCAGGCGTACATACTATTTCATACATATGAGTTTTTTGTGCTTTGTGGATTTTGTGTTTTCTGAATTTGAGTGTACGCCAGGTTTCAGTATGAATCAGTATAAATCCATCCTGTCCAAGTATTTGTACGTGATTAACATTTTTTAGGACTTAAAATTCAATTACTTTTCCTAAAGTGACCCCCAACATTACAAAAAACAAAGTATATTTTTAATAAAGGTTTTTTTAAAATTAGAAAAGTTCCCATTTACATAAATGAACATTAGTTTCCTTAGGATCATTTTTGTCCCACCCGATGTAAGTTTTAAATGACAAAAAGACACAGAAAAATGCACCAACTAGATTGAGATTGAGAGTGACATTAGAAAATCTACGACTTCCTCGTGCAGGTGCCCATCCATGACTCCACTCACATTCATATACAAAACACACATACACCCTGGGGGTGGGGGGGTGATTGAGAAGGCACTACTGACTGATTTGGTGAAAATGCAACTTTCACGTGCAGGTGCTGCATCAGGCACATTTAAATAATTTCAAATAGATAATAAACTAATGGGGATTGCAATCAGAGTCTGTAAAGGTGCTCAGATCAGAGTACCCTCAATTCTTGCCGAAGCCAAGAGTGCAGTAAATAATATGCCCAACAGGTCACAGACCTGATTGCAATGCTACATCTAGTGTGGGATTTGTGAAAGAGCAATCTTCTGCACAACTAAAAGTCATCAAGATTTTCTCAAGAGTTCTATGTTTTTATAACCGCGACTCAAGGCCTGAAAGACATGTGGCAGACACACTGGCAGCAATAACAGGAGTGTGGGTGGACTACCTGCCATACTTTTCCTGGTATCCACTCCATTCCCCCATTCGGTTTTAGGGTTCGCTGTCCAGGGATCCTCAGACCACAGAAAGTAGGATGCTTGTCAACTCAGAATTACTGTTAAGGTTTCTTCCTCGTGTTTCACTCTCCCTGCCTCTCTGTGTCTCATCCAGGATGGGCTGTCACTTTACCTGCAGACCTGCTTTACTAGATAATCATCCTATCACCACAGATCACAAACCATTGAAAAGCCAGTTTCTTCCTTATGTTCTCCACCTGTTCGTGCTTTCATTTGAGCTCCTGCTTTTGTGCTTTGGGTTCAGGCTGTGCCTGCTTGTAATAAGCACAACAATAACAGTGGGAGGATGTTGGGATCTCGACACATGGTCCGAACAATGAAAGGCCTACACTGGAAACAAAAGCCTTACTCAACAAGGTGCCATAAATCACTTAACATCTACCAGAGGACCCTGTAACCTCGGTTCAAATCCAAACCCTGGAGCATCATTGAAAGTATGCCTCCAGGGGTTCTGCAGATGCCCTGTGATGTCACAAAAGCCCCTTTCACACTGCATTTAATTCTTGCATTGTCCTGGGTTGGCACTGTGCAGAGGTTGTCGTAGCAATTCGTGCCAGGGCGAATGACCCTGCAAGTAAACCAGGAAATTAGTGGCTCGCCTCACCTCGCCTGTGGCATTAAAGGTGTCTCTTATATCACCTAATGACGATGATGTACATGCCTGTCATGTTCCACAGAGACTGAAAGGGCAGAGATATTTCTCCTCTGTTTCAAATCAATCACTCAACCAAATCAAATGTGTAGTTACACAATCTTTAATGGAAGGGTATATGTCTGGTACGTCATGCTCGTGAAATCCCATCAGTCGGGAAATGTTTATATACCAACAGTGTGTAGATGTATGAAGCTTTTTAACCAATAATTTTTACCAATCACTCAGCACTGGAAAACTCCCTGAGCGCCTCCATCCTGCCAGCTGTGCCACCCATATTTTCCACTATTTTTAAGCCCCGTTGACAATGCCGAATGAGCCATGGCAATTTTTGTCCCAATACACACTGAACATAATACAAGATGACACTATTGCCTTATAATGCCAATATATTCTCAGTTTTTTGATACTTTGTGAAGGTTGAATATAATACCTGATACTCCTTCACCTAACCACTGGAGCAATAAATACAATAGTCAAATTAAATTCATCTTTCCAGATTAGCTACGAATTCCATCCCCCTTTGCTTAATTAACACACGGACATTGTTCAATCTGTGCTGAGCTTGAAAATTTTGCAAAAGGAACAAAATGGCAAAGTATGAAACAATAACACTGGCAATCACCACACGCTGACATCTGTGCTGTCCAATGTTTACCTCGCAGCGTTAGAAGGTATGTAGAAGGTGTTATGATGACATTGTCAATGTGGTGACGTGTGAGAGGGAGGGGAAAAAAGCCACACACCTTTCAGCAGGAGGTCAGACCCACTACTACTGGCAATGTCTCATCTTGTCTACACCACTGATGAGGTGGCACATGGCGAAGGTAGTAGGCAGTAGGAAGAGGTCCCAGAACACCTTCTTGATTCAGTCATCATTTCTGTGACTCTTCAGAATTACATGAGAGAAACATGTGTTAGGTTTTCTCTCATCCAGCTGACTACCGTATCCCACACTTGCCCTGCCAACGTTTTGCTCTCAAAGGGATATACAAATAAGAGGCTTTCATCTGGGCAGAAATAAGTTATTGTAAGGTTTTTTACCAACAAAGATTCAAGTGATGTGCCAGACTTCTGACTCTCGTACCTGAAGTTTTGTGTTTTTTAAGTTTATTGACTGTGTTGATATTAACAGATAGATGAGACAGATGAGATAAAATTATTTCTCATTGCCATCTTTTGTTATGGTGAACTAGTAATTCTACATATCCTTTCTCAAATTTATGTGTCATGGGTTTCTCCACCATCCTGAAGATCCATGAAATCATCTGCCTTTTTGTGCTGTCTCTGGACATGCCGCTATTTTGGAGATAAGTCGCCATCCTTGCCCCCTCTTTAACTATGCCCACATACAAACACACCACACAGCCCACACACTTACACACATCTCTTTTGCATGCATTGTAGATATATAGTGTAACCGGATGGTTAATAACTCTGTGTGTCCGGTTTACATGAATTTTGAATTTTGGGTTATTCACATTCTTTCTTCTCTGGCAAAGCTGTGGTGTCCCTGTGTGGTAGTGATCACTCCAGTCCAGCATGTGGCCTCCTTCTGATTAGCTGCCATCAGCTACATGAAATTGATGCATGCAAGCTACAGCAAACCCCCCAGTTTGCCTGGTGTTGCACCCCTGGTTGTCCTGCCTTGGCTCTTAGTTTTCGTTTGCCTTTCTTAGTTTCTTATTTAGACAATCCTTTTTGGCCTAGAGAACGGGGGTTTGGTTGTGTTTAGCTAGATCCTGGCCTGTTGGGTTTTGGGGGAAGAAGGTTAGTACAGCAATGGTGTGGAGGTTTTACTAAACTTATGTAGCGTTTCTTTATTTTTTGTGGTTTGGGTTTGTAGCTTTGTATATAATTATTTTGGTGAATTTCTTTTTTGTGTTATTAGTCCTTAAAGTTGCAGTGACCTCTGCCACAGCTAGTTGGCATAGTCTCTCCTCTCTAGTTAGCTGTCCCCCTGAAAGGTTAGTGTGATGGCTGCACTAGACATCCTTTTTTTTCTCGGTTAGAACTGAACCATTGGAATGTTTATTTTATCAAATGCTAGATGAAGTTTAATTCACTGTGCGTGGTGCCTGTATTCATTTCTGCATTTACCTGTGCATGGGTGGTCTTTGGGAAACCCTAAAGACATTTTTTACATTTAGTAGTGAATTCTGTTTGAGACGGATTATACAGACTGGCACTAGCATGGCATCCAAATTGTTTTAATTATAATTTTCATTGAATACAGTAAGTATCATCACTTATTCAGCCAATTTAGTTTTACGCTAATAACCAATACGGCTCCTGCCCCCTCCGAAACACAGGACAGCTATTAGATGATGGAAATATCTGACTAAACTTGAGAAATCATTGTGGGCAATGCTTATGATTAAGGTTGCCTGAATTCTAGTTAGTAAGTAACTTTTAAAGGGGTATATATTTACTTTATGCATGCAGTGGTAGCTAAGAGGACTGTCACTGGGTTCCCAGGTGAACAGGCTGACCTGCTTTCTGTTCCGTCCCTCACAGTCACCTGAAGTTCAACTCGGCCTTATCTCAACTACCTGTGTATTATGAAAACCAGCTACCAGCACTTTTCACCAGATCAAGTCGTCAACATTGTGGTAATGTTTGGCTAAATCAGATGACTAAGAACTTTCCTCCTTGTCCTAGCTTTTGCCTTTCTCACCCTTGTTTCTTTTTAGCCAAGTATCCTGCTTCAACTCCGTTCAGCCATGCCTGCCATGCGCTCCCAGTGGCCCTGCGGCTCCAGTCTCCTGCACAATCTTTCTTGCACCGTGGGTCCGGTTTTGTATCTGGCACAGACGTCCACTACAATTCACTGCATTTCACATGTTTTTTTTTATTTTACAATAGGGACATTTTTTTTCATTCAATGGGAAAAAGAACACAAATAAATTATTCACATTTAACTTTATTATTAAAAATACATTTGCATTGATGCCACATCTATACAGCATCATATAGTACACAGAATACTTGTTTACTGCCATACTACAGATAAACAGCAATAAATACATATACAGGCTCATTTCTTATTTTCTTTATAAAGTTCTCATATATTCCTTATTTTAGATGTGACAAAGAACTCATATATAAAACAGAATATTTGAGGCAGCACTGCAACTATATCACTCCATCAATGTGTGACCTTTTCTGAATATCAGTCATTTTTCTGATTATATTTTAAATCTTGTATAAAAATGTTTGCAGCAGTCAGCATTTGTTTGTCATAAGCCCCAGAAATCAATAAAATAATCTCTCATAGTGAAATTGCATGTTATAATTGTTTACCACATGATAATTAAAAAAACTGGTGAACTAAAAACTGGTCTATTTACCAGTGAAAAGTATTGTGTTCTATGTGTGTGTGTATACACTGTATACATCCATAAATATTGGGACATCAACACAATTCTCCCTTGACGCTGAGACGGCGTCTGCCAAGGACAAATCAACTTTCCTCTAATTGCATGAACTTTCTGTTTCTTTCTATTTGCTTCCTCACTTCTTTCTGTTCCCGTCTTCTTCACCTCTGCAGATCTTTGAGTTGTCAGAGAAAACAATGTGGTTCTGACCCAAAGACACCACAGAGACACACATTTAAGGTAAGATCACTAACATTTGCATTTATTTATAATATTTTGAAATCAGCGAATGTTTCTCATTGCAGTTCACTCACATGGGAGGAATAACTATGGACACGAGACTGAAGGCATTCAGAAATCAACAATTGCACCAAATGAAAAGTTAACTTGTGTCATAGAAATTCTGATCCCTTATCACCGGGAATTTAATCTGAGTATTTGAGTAAACCCGCAGATGATATTTCTGCACATGTTGCAGCTTTTTATTTTTTTAAATTAGGGGACTGTGATTGTAGTGAGGAGGGTACCAATAAAACACACAAATGCATGTTTTAACATGGCGACTCGGGTTTGAATTTAATACTACCACCCTAAGGATTGAAACTAAACAGCAAAACATAAATCAACACCGCCCCCCCCCCCCCCCAAAAAAATAATTCTTCCACTACCTGCATCTTTATTGTTGCCAATAAAACCACATTTGTGTTAATCGGAGACAAGCATTGAGTTTCTCTGTCTGCATGCCAGTTCTGGTCCCAGTTCAGGCCTTTAAAATTAGAACATAGTATATTCACTGTGTTACTTGCTCTTCCAATCTGCAATCCTGTAAATTATTTAGCATTTCAAATCAAATCAAATCAATCTTTATGTATATAGCATCTTTTACAATCAAAATTGTTTCAAGGCCCTTTCCAGAATCCCAGGGCCTAACCTGAGACAAGCATCAGTGGCAAGGAAAAACTCCCCTTTAGCAGGAAGAAACCTTGAGCAGGACCAGGCTCATGTAGGGGGACCCTCCTGCTGATGGCCGGCTGGGTAGAGAGAGGAGAGGAGAGGAGAGGAGAGGAGAGGAGAGGAGAGGAGAGGAGAGGAGAGGAGAGGAGAGGAGAGGAGAGGAGAGGAGAGGAGAGGAGAGGAGAGGAGAGGAGAGGAGAGGAGAGGAGAGGAGAGGAGAGGAGAGGAGAGGAGAGGAGAGGAGAGGAGAGGAGAGGAAACCATGACCCAGTGGGGTGACAGAGGCCTGTCAGGTGATCATGTTTCCGGACCCCGGCAGCCTTGGCCTATAACAGCATAGCTAAGATGTGACCTAATGATTAGATGACCCCCTAAGTATGATAATTTGTCTGTCTATAATAGTAACTGGAACTACAGAATTAGTAACAATAAGCTTTTTTTCAAAAGCATTGGGGTCTGATGAGTCTTGGATGGCAAGAGTGAGTCTTCTCACTCCTCCAGACATGCCTGTGTGGAGCCTTAATCGAGACAGGTGTCCTCCCCTGCCGTCAATTTCCTTCACTGTGCAGCAAAATGGAAACAACGGAAAAAAATGGACGGCCACAGTTCACCCATCCTTTCAGCAGATATCAATTCAACAGTCCTAATCTGTCAGAAACCTCTTACACGGCTCTTCATGAAGAGTTTTCATGACTCAAATTTCTCAAAAACATCACCTCTTTTCTCTCTTCCTAATCCAAGAATTTACACACTTTTACACTGACATATCTCTGGTTACATGTTGTTACATCTTTTGGCAATCTGTATACAGGTCTGTTGTGCTTATAGCACCTAGTCTAAATTAAAAACAATAAAAAACTTTGTGTTAAAATGTCTAACATAATGTAAATCTGGTCACAAATTACAATGGTGTGTACTCTTTACATTTTTTATTTTATTATTTTTTATTTTTTTAAAGTAGGCTGAATATATCAAGTGTCCAACCATTTGTATAAGTAAACAGAGTTTTGCATCTTGCATTGTAATCTCTCACATGGAAAGCTGAGGACAGGACATCTTCAGAGAGGTGGAAGACAGTCTGAGCTTGCTCTGGTTCCTTAACCTTGTCTTTTTTACCAAGTCTTTGGCACGTCCCCAGGTGTAGCTCTCACACAGCTGGACACAAGAACAGAGGATACTTAACACACGATGTTCAAAATGTTGCACATTTCCACAATGTCTCAGCTTTTGCCTCTGACAGAAAATATGAGTAGGAAAGAGAAGAAGAAAAAGTAATAATGTGTGGAGTTTCTCTACTACTGCATGTCATCTTGTTAATACTACACATTTTTATATATTATCAGATTAGGACAAAAGAAGATATATGCTATTAAATTAGCTTTCTTTCCTCTTTTAACTATTTATTATCTATCTGGTAAATATGGTCTGAACCAGCCTAGTGCAGTCCCTCTAATCTCATATTCCAGTCTCTGTAAGAGGATGTAATGATCACCTGTATCAACAGCAGCAGGTCCAGTAGAACCATACAGAACCATACAGAACGCAGTCTGTACTGTGATGAGCTCTAAAACCTGACTGAAACCTCTCAAAGACACTGTTCCACTACAGGTGCTCCAGTAACTGAGTCACCACCACCAGCTTAGGAATTTTAGTCATAAGGTCAGATATAGGCCTATAATTGGCAAACACATCAGTATTAAGCAATGGTGTGATTACTGCAACCTTGGAAGTCAGGGCCACATAATATGTTGCTGAATCACTTCATCTGGCCATGAACAGATGTGCCGATGAGTTGCAAAATATGCTTCATTGTTGGGATGGGCTCTAAAAGGCATGTGGTAGACTGGGAAAATTAAAGGGGACATCTCAGAGAAGTTTATAGGATTAAAGGAGTTTAAGGGCTCATTGGAGACCCGGTCGGATTCCACAGTCAACATATCTGATGATGGTGTAAAAGCTGATGGCACAACCTGATTAACTTTTTCTCTAATATTAATAACTCTATTACTAAAGAAGCTTATAAAGTCTTCACTATTAAATGTGGGAGGAAAATGGGGACGCGATGAACTAAAAGGAATGAAGTCGGAAGTCAAAAGTGGCACCAGTACTGATAATATTACCAGAAAATATGTAGTATTACATGCCTTCACATGAAAGGGACCATTGTTGAACAAGAAGACTCCAACTGAATGGAATGCTTGCAGTGAATCTGCGTCCCATGTAACGGACGTACCCTGTGCTGGGGCTGTGGGGGCC
This sequence comes from Takifugu rubripes, assembly GCF_901000725.2. NCBI lineage: Eukaryota > Metazoa > Chordata > Actinopteri > Tetraodontiformes > Tetraodontidae > Takifugu > Takifugu rubripes. The sequence continues at coordinate 2,640,508 of NC_042288.1, read as the reverse complement.
CTTCACTGCTGTCTTCACAGAAGTGGGCCTCCCCCTCAGTGTAGCTCCTGCGATTCAAGTCTCTCCTCCACAGAGGGAAGGGGAATAAATCCTCGCTGCTCAGGTCTGAAACGCAAATATTCTGTTAGCTTTAAAACAACTGTTCCTGTATGGTTTGTGTGTGTGTGTGTGTGTGTGTGTGTGTGTGTGTGTGTGTGTGTGTGTGTGTGTGTGTGGTGTGTGTGTGTGTGTGTGTGTGGGCAGACACATTCGTATGCAAGAACACATACATTGATTAATTCACTGATCTGCATTCAACACTTTTAAATAAATGATTATATATAGTCCTGAAGCCATAGTCATAATATTAAGGTAGCTCTGTGATTTGACAATACTTTAAGCTACATTTACTACATATACATTTACTTTGCTTCATAACTGTGATTTGTACTTTGCAGTGTTTCTACTGATATTGGAAGCATTTATGACAAGCAGTTGTGTGATTCACCATAGGCCTGTTTTTTGGCACCATTCATTCCCCATTTTTCCATGTTTTCCTCTCTCCCTTTGAGAGGCAGTTCATGGTGCTGTGGGGCGAGCCATGACCCAGACCCATGAACCAGGAAAGGCAATTTTTTGAAAGCCTTCTCCTTGACCTCAAGGTCATATCAGTACGGTTTCTCCATACTGATATGTATGGCTGCTAAGAAATTTCAGATTCACAAATTAATATTTGATGCAACCTGCCAACAAGTGAAAGAACAATAATTCTAATTTTGATGTAGGTTTTGCTGCAGGTTTTTCACAAACCCCTCTTTTTAATTATTCTTGCAATTGTTCAGTCCATTACCTGTTTGTTTGTTTGTTTGTTTGTTTGTTTGTTTGTTTGTTTGTTTGTTTGTTTGTTTGTTTGTTTGTTTAAAAGCCTGTTCCATTCAGAGGTAAAAACTTCTTAATCAATACTGTATTATCCAACTGTGTGTTTACTAATAATTCTATAAGAAACTATAAGGTGTGAACAAAATTATTTCTGGAAGAGACAATGAAGAAAAAAAATAAGGTGGAGGGGAACATGGTTTAATTCAATGTTGTTGATTCTTTAAAAAGACCTTTTTTGTTTTTTCATTGAACCTTGAACGCAGGTCGCCAAGTAGGCATAAATCTCCCCACACTGACATTAGTTCCTTCCTGGTCATGCTGTTTCTCCTGATGTAATTATATAGGACAAGGGTCATCTTCACACTAGAATCCACCTTTTCAGGGTTCAAAACAATAACCTTACAGTACAGGCACCAATGGTTTTGATGTACCATACTTCCAAAGGTGTTCACAATTATCATCCTTGTGCTAGACAACAGGTAGATGAAGACCCTGTTCCTTGGAGGGAGCCTGACTCCTGGAAAAGGTCTCCTGAGGTCCCTACAGAGAGGAAATGGCTTTTTCTGCCACAAATTCATGGGGCTGAGGTCCCAGATGTTATGCTCCTGGAAGCAGGCCATCTTCAGGGAGTAGGAGAGGGCCATTGATAAATGCCTGAACAAAGATGGAGTTTTGCCAGGGTCTCTCAATCACTGGGCCTCCTATAACTGCTGACAACAACACTGAAGCAGTGTTTAGCATCCACAACTGCCAAGAGGACAATAGAGAATGTAGTTTTGGAACAGTGAGTGAGCTCTGTGGAGGATGGATCACTGCATGCTTCTATGCCATCAGTGGATCCCAAACAGTTTGGAAAGTTCCAGTGTATGTAGAAGTCAGCAGAAATGACTCTCCAATTGTCTGTTGCATGTATTCCTCCAGGAGGAAATCCCAAACGGCTTCTTCGGATGCCCCACACGCTAACTTTATGCTATGGTGCGAAAAGAAGCCCCAGTTGAAAGGTATCTGGGAATCATGAATGGAGGTGTTAAAAATAATCTTTTCTGAATCTTTTCTCATGTTAATAAACTGTTTAGGTTCAAGACGGATTATACATTAGTATTTATTCAATTCATCAGCAACAGTTCCAACTCTAAGTCAATATAATAGCAGCCTTAATTACAGAATATTTAAGAGAATATTCAACTTGGTTAACACCAAGTGTAGGTGATGTAAAATTAACTTCTTCCACCAGGGTTTAATTAATTTAAGGTCCACATGGGGTCAACAGAGTTTACTACAGCCAGTTGACCTGCACATGATTCTGTGCTTTCTCATCCTCTTTACCAGGCACTCGTCAGAGCGAATGCATTCCACAGTCAACATGACATTATGTGCCCCTGTCATGAGCGGAATACCATGAGGTGTGTTTCCACTGCAGGAAGTTGGGGTTATTTTGGATAGCCGGGACCATTGGTGCATGTCTTTACTGCAGGAGTTTCCGCCGAATGGCCAGTGACAGGAACTTTTACAGGGCCTAACCAATTCCCTGCTCTGGGGAAGGTACTTAGATCAATCCCAAAAAAAGTGTGGGTGAGGCTTGAGGTTTACTGGGCAGTAATTGGCTCAATCTAGAGCATGTGACAGGGAGCAGAAGCGGAGCATTAGCCTAGCAAGCACTTCTCCTCACATGCATAGCATCCTCATTGTAGCCACAAAGATGCATTGTGTATCTTATAACTATCACAACACAATACATGCTGTTTGCTGTACTTAATATTTATTAATGCACTGAACTGGTGTAGACACAGATACACTTTATACCTTCCCCCACTATTTACCAGGAACACCAGCATGGGAAACAATGAATTTCCATAAGGTCCCAGTTATAATTTCATCTTTCCTGGCACGATGAATCTCTGATTCTTTTTGTCCAAAGCAAACAAAAGATATTCTATTTGTTTAGGTTAAATGGGGTTATATGAGGCACAGATAAACCCATTTAACCAAAACTAGCTGTAAATAATAGATGCTGTCTCGCCTCGCTCATTCGGATTTAAATTTGGAAAGTTATATAAAGAACCAAGCAAAGGTCCTCTAAAGTACAGCGCCCTCTGTCACTTCAGTGAGAAGTCGCAGAGCCAACCTGACAACAGTCCGCTGAAGCATAATTGACAACCTCGTCTGCTTAGGAAGTGCGTTCACGCTGCTGACAGGCTACGCATATTATATTAGGCCTTGAGACTGGGGGTGTCACAGCTCCATTCCCCCAGTTCCCTCCTGTCCCTCTGCCTCAGTAATTTTCCACTCTCCCTGCCTCCGCTCCCCTCTCCCTGCCTCTGCTCCCCTCTCTCTGCCTCCGCTCCACTCTCCCTGCCTCAGCTCCACTCTACCTGCCAGCCACTCCCACCCAATCAGCTCAACTCCACTCACCTGCAAGCACAGCTGCAGATTATTCCGAATCAGCCCTGCTTATAAGCCTCCCCTGCAGGCTCACTCCTTGCCAGATTGTTCTTTTTTTGCATTTCCATGCAAGACTCTCCAGCACTTCTTACCTGCCTGACCTCCTGTTGCCGAACCTGTTTGCCTCTGACAGGTTCCTACACCGCCTGTCTCCCGGTAAACTCACCAGCCTTCCGTCCCTGACCACGACTTCTGCCTCAGCTTTTCTGGTTCCTGTCTGCTCACCTGGTCCCGACTTCGCTGCTGCTCATCCCCAGTCTGCTCTGCTGCATCATCGGCCTCATCTCCTGTAAGCCCCTCTCTGTCACCCCTGCCTGCTCTACACAGAACTGTACGGTTCCAAGGGTTCTTGTCCTCCCCCTTGGTTCCGCATTCTGGCTCAGCTCAACCCACTCCTCGAGCCTGAAGCCCAAAGACTTTGTGTGGGCCCTGAGCCTGAAGAACAGACTGTTTCCTTGTTTTACTAATAAAGGTCCTTTCCAACGGTCCCAGCTTTCCAGAGTGCTGCTTTTGGGTCCCAATTACACCCGTCACAGGGGGGCTGCTGACCATGTGAGCCTGGTTGTGCAACATGAGATTCACTGAAAACAGCAATTCAAAAGTTGTTTGTATGCTTACATCTTTGAATATCAAGTGCATTCGTAAGTCCTTTAGTAAGTAAAAGCTAATAGTTAATCAGAAGTGGGGTTTTTTCATCTTTTAGAAGTGGAAAGGGAACTCTAGTTTGGGTGTTTTCACTGTATGACACTGTCGTCAGCCTGTTCTATTTTAACAGGCTTAAAGTCTAGTAATCCTTATTTCTGTGAACACATCTGCTGTGGTCGATTTCACTCACTCTTGCAACCAGTCCCATTCACTTCGCCACAGACAAGCCCAGTAATTTACTAAATGTTGACAGTATTGATAGTTCTCTCTTTGTCCAATATTCCTGTCATGATGTGGTCCCAAATCTGTTTGTTCTTGCCGTTTGCCAAAATCCCAGAGCTGTGCGAGCTTTTGCCTATTCCAGAGGAACGCCTCTATGATATCGCCAGCCCTCAAACTTTTCCAATCCAACTTTTGCAATCTTAATGTCAAACTTGAGGTGAAGAATTGCCTTTGTGGTGACAGGAAATACACATGAACTGTTAAGCTCCACATCTCTCTCCATAGAATACAGGAGAGCGTTGACCTGCACCAGTTGTGATGGCACGTGAAAACAGGAGAACCTGTCGCCATCGTCTCTGGTGTAGAGTCTACAATTCTGACACCATGTCATGAGTGGAAGGAGACCAGGTTCCTTTGATTTACTGATGATTGTAGCAGGTGTCTTCTAGCCTTTGACTCCGTCGAGCTTCACCCTGATGCGTTGACCTGGGTGTAGCTCAGGAAGAGGATGAGCTGAATGCCTGTGGTTCTAGAAGAACCTGTAAGCTTCCTTAGCTGCTGCATCCTTCTGTTAGATGTTGTAATTAAATTACTTTTTTAGTGCAGGACTCGCTCCACTCACCCCGTGCGGCAATTGGTGTAACGATGGCACATTAAGGCTTAGCAGGAGTCAGGCAGTTTGAGGCTGTTCTTAGCTGTTTGGACGACTCTCTTAGCAGAACCCTGACTTACAGTAAGTACAGTATCTCAGAAACAGAATCCCAGGTTTACATGCTAATGTTGCATTTAATAAGGATGTTTTTGTAACATAATCTGCTCTCTTTACCATCCACATTGTTTCTAGCCCTACTATTGGATGCCGTTCTGAACACCGTGCAAAATCTTGACCACCAGCTAAACCTGATAAAGTTATCTAAATACTAAATTTGAGGGGAGGAGATTGTTTTTCCATAACTCTAATAATTTCATAATTTCCTTAATACTGGTAAAATACACATTATACAGTATATCGTGTTATATATCATCACCTCTTGTTCTGAGTGGATGTCGGGTGACTTCGCTGATGGTGGACAGGTCAGACAGGGTATTATTGGATGACGGATGGCTGCTTCTGGAGTGTCTTTTCTGAACATCCTGAAAGGCCAAGCTGGCTGCGCCACAGCTGCACTGCTGCTGAAAGAAAACCTGTAAAATATTTTTTTTTAAAAAGGAAAATATAAAAGGTTTCATATGACAAAAATGAAATTTCCACATGAAACATGTCAAATCTGAAGTAAAAATTAGAATGAAGATGTGATGCAAATGACAGTTTAACAACCTTTTATAATCCTTTTTACAATCACTTGAAGTTTTGCAATGCTTCACATGAGTATTAATTTGTAAGATCACATGCAACTATAATGCTGAGCTCAACCAGAAACAGGTGGAATAGCTCTGAATATGCAGCATCTGTGCCGGTAAAATACAAACAAGCAACCTGACTTTCACATCCTTCCATGACGACAAAAAAGTAAAACATCGCTTCCTGGAAAATCCCACAGTGTAATTGTGGAATGCAGCAGATCTAGCAGGAGTGTCATATGACTGAGATTAAAGCCAAAGGATGAGATATGTCCTCCCTGACTGTTTTATGGTAACCCTGCACAACATGTGCCATTCACACTCATAGCACTTCATCACATTACACGGATGCCTCAATTCCCTAATTCCCTGATTTTAGGTCTCTACCTTCTGGGAACTGTGGAGCCACAGTCCACATGGGCCCCTAAAACAACACATCAGAGCACAAATCAGCCTACAAAATTTCCTCTCCACATGGAGACAAAAGGCCCCTCTTTCAGCTTTATTATATAACACTTTGTAATTTACAGCACAGTGGGACAAAGCGTAAACAGCTAGTTGTACTTTTATTGGGGTTTTTCATTTCAATGTTTTATTAACTATTAAACAACAGATACCAAATGTCACATAATCAATTTTTAAAAAAAAACTTTTTTAACTATAGTTTTTTGCACCCCTCATAGAACTATTATGAAGTATATCACATTTATTCATATACACATCTACACACATATACACAGCTAACTAATAAATGCCCTAATACAGAATAAGCACAAACCTCTTTGGTCTTTGTCATCCTGCTGTCCTTCTGCAGGCTGCTAATCTGCCTCTGCAGCCGAAGGTTGGTCTCCTGCAGCTGACCGATCTTCTCTATGAGTTGGCACATGTGCTGCAGGTAACCCAGTCCTGAACCCAGAGGGCTGGAACTCTCCTGCTGTGACTGGAAAAAATACAATAATTAGATTGAAAGCACTGTTCTGTGACTATGACTAATGGAACAAATCTAACATTTTCATTGTTTTATAAAGCAGAATGCACATCATGTATTTTTATTCTGATAACTTAAAATGTTAAAATAATATGTAATGTTAAATTGGTAATTTCAAAGTTCCACAATTCCACTGACTTGTATAATTCTGTTTACTTTTTTGATCTCTGATCCAGTCTTTTCCTGGTTATTTACAGTAGTATCAGAGTTATTACCTCAAGTCAAAATATTTCTTCATAGACAGAAAAGTCTAAGAACAAGAAAATATTTTGGTTTATATTAAAGCCCATATTTTGACATGATATGAAACATTTACCCTGGCCACAGGGTATGCATAAGTCAGGTAAGGACAAAGATATTATTCAGACAAGGGAAATTAATAGGATTGGGTTTGTGAAAATAAATTGCTTTTTTTCCCCAGAACTAATGCAAATACTCGAACTTGTGCCAAAATGACTTCAGTGGTTTGAGTGAGTATCTGTGTGCTGAGAAAAGTACATTCTGCCATGATTGGAACCTTGGATGACCTGCTGGAGCTAAAGTGTTTATCAGACTGGATTCTAACACGGTCTTCCGACACGGTCTTCTCCCTCACTCAAGAATCAGCTAAGTACACGAGGTTCCTAACACCCTTCTGGTAGGTCCAGATTAACCGTCTCCCTTTCGAATATATGTGTATATATATATAATTGCGGCTCAGGATACGTAATGTCTGCGTTTGAAAATTTGAAAGTGATGAGCAATGAAAAGCTTTTGGGCTTTTCCCACACAGGAGATGCTGGCGATTTCAGCAGATACACAAAACGGAAATTTAAAGGAAATATTTACGCTATCATCAACCTTCTGAAAAGTGCCCCAACAAAAGCAGGATATGAGCTTAAATTGAGGTTATTTTTTTGCTTGCTTTCTTGCTACAAATACTGGCCAAAACAATAAAGCAGCAGAACGGACGCACTGGAGAACTGACATTACTCATTTCCTGTGATGAACAAACTACTCACAGACCCTAGATCACAAATCTTTTCACACTATGGAAAGGTTGTTTTTGAAACTGTACAGCTCAGGTTCCATAACAATGCAACTGTTCTTTTCAACATTCTTTTGATGTTTTAATCACTGTATTTTTGTTCTAACAACCCCACATCCAGCCAGCTCACACTGGCAGCTCACCAGCAGAAAGGTGCAGTATAATATTATCATTCTATTTGTTCAATTTCTTGTAACGCAGTGCAGCTAAAACAGTTTAAAAAAAAAAAAAAGAACGTTAGTGGGCATGATTGCACGTGGTAGAGGCTGTCACCATAGAGACACACTATAAACTACTCTGGGAGACGCCGGCACTAACTGTGACGGTGTGATGAAATCATCTAGAAAATGCAGCGTTGCAAGCAGGTTTACCACAGGAGTTATGGCACCTTTTGAGACTGAAAGCAGCCCTCAGGTCATCCAGCAGCTGTAAATCAGGATTGATGGATAGAGGATTTTATTTTTAACTGTATCCAGACTGAGAAGATAAGGAAGGCTATCCCTTCCTTATCTTAAAGTGATGACCATTACTTCCTGAGGGGCAGTTGCTGATGAGGGGGAGTGTCTGTAATCAGAGCTGTCGTGACCGTAACTGTTAGATTAGCAGGGCTGGTGCAGATTTTATCTACGATCCCGCAGAGATTACTAATGCATTCATTGTAATGTGCAGCCTCACACAAACAAACACGTGGCCTGCTGCACTTCCTCAGAGTTTCCGCTAATGCAAATGTCAAAGCAGCAAAAGTCACTGACAGTAGGTTGAAGGTTGGAGGTTGTCTTTAGAATACAACGGTCATTGCATAGGAGACTTTTTTAATTGATTGTTTTGATGTTTTTGGGTCGTCGCCTGTTTTGGCTGTAACTGTTCTTGTTATGTTGGCTACGACTGGTGGCTCAGGGTACAGCCGTAGACTTCAGGGTCTTCAGGTCCTAACGCATCCCCACAGAAGCGGAGGCTTTCTCTGGCCTCATTCATTGATGTTTATATTGTCAACAAAAATAATTTCCTAAATATGACAGTGTTAGAAAGGAATGATGGAGATTTCACACCAGGAGGAGGGTGGGCTCAGACCACACATGCTGGTCTTCTCAGTCAGACACCATCTTTTCAACAAATAATTTCGGCCTCAGATTTCCGCAAAAAACTTCATATTTCTTCAAAAATACTCAACATGGACATCATACAGGCTTTCTTCTTTGTACAGATAGTTTTGGCCTCTTGGGATCGAGCTTTTTATATTCTAAGCACATTTTTATTCTTGGCTGTCTTTGAGGGGTACTCCTGCTTGTAGCCATTCCAGTTTTTCTGATGGTCCCCAGAATGAGTGGAATCACTAAGAATAGAGATTTCTAACACCTAGTCGGTTAAATTTTTAGGCACCTATATTTTAAAAATGTTTTTTGACTTTATTGCCCCCCCCCCCTTTTGTATTTATCTACAGGTATCGCCTCCTTTATAAGCTGTATACTGACCTCCGACCCAACCCGACTCTACCCGCAGCTTATTTTAATTAACATAATGTATTTCTATGTTCTCTACCTATTCTATCCTCTACCTGTCCTCCCCCCTTCTCCTCTCTCTCTACCCAGCGGGCCATCAGCAGGAGGGTCCCCCTATATGAGCGTGGTCCTGCTCAAGGTTTCTTCCTGTTAAAGGAGTGTTTTTCCTTGCCACTCTTGCTTGTCTGGGGTCAGACCCTGGGATTCTGGAAAGCGCCTTGAAACAATTTTAATTGTAACAGACGCTATATAAATAAAGATAGATAGATAGATAGATAGATAGATAGATAGATAGATAGATAGATAGATAGATAGATAGATAGATAGATAGATAGATAGATAGATAGATAGATAGATAGATAGATAGATAGATAGATAGATAGATAGATAGATAGATGATGCTATCATTTACTGAAAAACTAACTGTATTGGATTTAGTGCCTGTTATGAAAATTAACTGGATACTTTATACCGGTATTTATCTGTGTGCGTGTGTGTGTGTCAGCACGGGCCTTCTATCAGATTTAAAGTTTTATTCTTGAATACCCTCCATCAACTGCTCGGTTAGCTTCAAGAATTAATGCCATTATCTATCTATTCATCTATGAGTATCCATATACAGTATACTGTGTGTGTTTGTGTGTGTGTGTGTGTGTGTGTGTAATGATGGAACTTGGGGAACCATCAAAGACATTGCATATGAATGAATCTTATTTAATGGACACTAATGTGATGAATCGAGGTATGCTGTGAAAAAACCCAAGGGGTCTGGATAAGTGAGGGGCTTGTAGCCAGCAACGGTATCACTGAGTGAATCTCTTGTCCTGCGGTACAGATGAACAGGTGCTGCATGACATGTGGATCTGAGAAAGAGGCTGTAACACATGCCTTCACCATCCAACCGCCTCTGAACCAGCAGGGTCCCATCATGTGGACGCAACATACAAAAAAGCTCGATATTGGACTCCGGGGTTGTTCAAAGGGTTTTGTAGCAAAGTAACTATAGATTGAAATTTTATATATATTATCACAATAATGCTCGCTTCAAATATACTTTATGTGAGAGTTTTTATGTGGTCATTTTTGTATGCTTGCAACATTTGCACATTTTGCCGTGCTCCGGTCATTCAAAGGCATTCGTGTGTCACATTCTGACTCTAATAGCTCCTGATAATGAAAGACGGTCTGAAAGCCTGACAGTGTTGTACATCAATGATTTAGGAACTTCAAACAGGTGATTATGACTATGCAGCTCCCACAGCTGTCAGGTGCTCTTTCTATTGAGCCCCTTGGACAAGCAAAAAATATCAACTCCTTAGATCTACGGAAACAAAAACTCCTGGATACACTCTAAAATTAGATGACAGAGAGGCTTTTCAACTCCTTAAGCCCACCCAGAAGGGGATTAATGAGGATGGTTGAGTTGGATCTACGTATGAGAAAATGTGTCAAGTTAATAATTGTAAGAATACGCAGGGTGTTGACCATCTTACCTGACTTATTCTGCAGCAGTGGTCCATGTACTCCTCGAGGCTCTCACTGCTTAAGGGCTCTGGCTCAAACTGATGACCAGTTATTTCAGCACATTCTTTCCCACATTGCCTCGTGCATTTGCAGGAGCTCCCTTCAGTCACAGCACTGTTCTCCCTAAGCTTTTCAGGCACGTCTTCACCTCTTTCTGGGCTAATCACTAAGGCCTTAATGTCCATGGGCTCAGCTTCCTGCAGATCTCCTGCTGTAGTTGAAGAACTGTGCTCCTCTGGCTGTAGGTCCTGAGGATCTGCTGCCACCAAATATTCCGTCTCTTTGGTCTCAGAGTTCTGTGTATATGGGCACAATGTAGAGTCAGGCTTTGAATTACAGGAATCACAGGAGGATTCTCGACTGTGGACCACAAAGCTCTGCTCAGAAGCAGACGGAGTGGATGGTGAGTTAGCTCCACTTGGTAGTTCCACTCCAGAGTCCTCTGATTCAAACTTGCACAACCTCGGCAGCTCAGGTTCTGAGAAAACTGTGGAGATGAAGTCCGAGCAGGATTCAGGCTGAAGCTCCATGGAGTTCTCATCGAGGTGGAGATTGATCTGAGAGGCTTTGGTGGATTCTTGCTCACAGCATGACTTTAGGGAGAGATTGGTGGCATCTTCCACGAGGTGCTTCTGATGGAGGTTGTTTAAGAGCTTCATTTTTGTAAGGACAACCTCACTATCCAGTACAGGATGTGTGTTACCTCTTCCTGTTGAAAAGATAAAGAAATGCAGGTCATTTCAGAAGCTCCAATCTAATTATAACACATGACACACACACCCTTAACCCCTGAAAGCTTAATAATGTGTTTATGGAAGACACAAAAGTAAATATGATGAATAAAATCATAAGTTATGTTGTCAAAATTCTCTCTCTCTCTCTCTCTCTATATATATATATACATTATAAATATACAGGTGTGTGTGTGTGTGTGTGTGTGTGTGTGTGTGTGTGTGTGTGTGTGTATCTATATATATATAGAGAGAGAGAGACAGAGCATAACAAAGTAATTAATATTAAGATTATTTACTGAATATTTGACACTAAACAGTGGAAAAACTAATGTCAATGGAATTCATCCTTTGAGCCAAAAGGATACAGAGAGTGAAGCATGAGACATGGACTGTCTTTTTTATTACATTTGTTACCTTCTCCAAGTTGTTACTGATAGTCTCTAGATTAAATGTGTATTGTCTGTCAAAAACTCCTTCATGCATTTTCTTCTTCTAGATTATTGTAATTTATTATATTTATGATACCTGGATTCTTCTTTCAAGCCTCTTAAATATTATATTCAGAAATATCCAAAATATTTCAAAAATAGTAATGCTGGGATGCTAACAGGAACTAGCAAGGAAGAGATGAGATTTCACCTCATATGCTCCGTTTTCACAGGTTGCTCATGAAACATAAAATAAACTTTAAACTTCTTATCTGGGCTGATGAAGAGAGCTGGAAGAGCTGATAATTACTCATTTAAGGAAAAGGCTATTAATAAAAATATTAATAATCCAGAGAAATTAACAATTTACGTCTTTTTCAGTCTCCGTTTTTTTTTACCAACCTTCTACCTTCTGTAGATGAGTTCAAATAACCTTTATGCTTTCAGTTAGTTAGTTAGTTGGTTGGTTGGTTGGTTGGAACCATTTCCTGGAACTACACAATGTAATATTTTCATGCTGAAATATCCCAGATATGCTTCAAAAGAAACAAAAATCCTTGAAATACCAGAGCTGCAGCCAAATTTTAAGTGCGTCTGGTTGCATTGGGTTTGCTTGACTTTTAGTACTTCAACAATCATTAAATTACAGATGTACAGATACATTCTATGTTCCAAGTACATGGAAATTACAGAGTGTGGAGGTGGCAGTAGTTCAACAGTTCTATCAGCATCACGTAATATAGTGATCAGATGCCTCAGTAAAACTTAATTCGGTTTTTATGCAATCCAACATTCTTTACCACAAATACCAGACAAACCACATCATTTGTCAGTGTCTCATGCCTGACTGTGCAGTTTGATGTGAGGCATTACTTGGGGCAGCCATACGTGACCTCTTCTCTCTCTTTGTCTGACTGGTGGCAATTTGATATGTTTCACTGTCAATCACAGACCAATATTAAAGGAGAAGCATACTGTTGTAAGCTTATAACAGTAATGCTGTTTAAAGAGTGCACATTCTGCATCATTTCAGGAGCTTAAACTACAATTCTAGAGATTAACTTGCACTGTTATTTGAGTTTGGGTGAATTGGAGATGCTGCCAAGAAAAACAGATTAAAAGTTCTTTGAAGTGGTAAATCCAAACCTTTTATCCTCTCTGAGGGCATATTGCACAAGAGAGTCCTGGAGAGGAATTTTGTGGAAGAAAAATTTGTAAGAACCTGATCAAAGTGGGAATATTTTATTATAATAGAGTATACAGTCAAAAGGAGAAAATAAGGTATAAAAGTAGCTTAGAATGGATGTGAGCCCTGTCTGGCCTTGATGGAGGAGAGATGCTGTTGGGAATGTAGCATTTACAAAAATGTTTATCTATTCCTGCAAAGACATATTCCAGATTATAACAATCGGTTCCTGTTAATTAAAAATACATTATTTAATGGTCGTCTGAAATCTACTGTTATTTACAGTCTAAGGTGCCATAACACCTTTGTGATATTGTTGTTAGAAACAATCCTTATTGATCTCAATGTCGCTAGTAGCTTAGATCCTAATGGAGACTTTGTGTGCTAGAGTGTTAGTTTGATTTAACAAACCAGCAATTTAGAAGACACACTTGAGAAACGCACATGGGCAGTTAAAAGATACTCTTTCGCCTCCCGTCCCTGAGGCTTCTATATTCATAGTTATCTATGAACATTATAGTAATTATTAAAAGTTACCTAAAGGGCTAAAGGGTCATGCTGCTTTGTAAATATTATTCATTTACACTCAGGGTTCTTTGTTGTTTGTAAAGGGATCTTTACTGAGGGGCCCCTAACTGCAATGGTCCTTCCCCCAGATCACTCAAGAATGTGGCGTTCCTAGAATCCTTACAAAACACAGCCTTCAAGAGATGTTCTGACAGTCAGATATAAAGCACAAGTTAATAAATAAAACAGCTCTTTAGACACACTTTAACCCATTTGTGATGACTAAACAGCAGCAGATGAAGTAGTTCAGCAAAACAGCAAATGAAACAGTCCTTTATTAAGAAGCTGTACATGTAATGTTTGCGCCATACCCTCTAAACACACAGTAGCTGATAATATTTAACTTTGGAACATGAACAAGAAGCCGGATAGACTTTAATTACATGCTGAAGTCATCCTCCTGACATAGATCCTAATTTGGTGTGATTCAGCCACTGTGAGTCGAGCAGCTGTCAGTCAACACGTTCTGTTTTCTGTGAATATCCACACTTGATGACCTGACCCAGCAAACATCAGCATGGAATTACGTCTTCATTTGCTCCCTGCTCATTCCACATCCCCCTTTCTCTCGTAAACATCCTACAGCTGTTTTCCCTTGCTCCCATCCCCACCATTGTCCTTCCAGTCATCCTCTTAAACCAGGAGATTTCAGGTGTTAGATTCCTTTGACAGTCCTGCTGTAGAACAAAGCCCTGGGCCACCTGGAGGGGCAGCTGGAGGGAACGCCCAGGTTCCCAGGGAGTTAAAGACGGTGATGAGAGTCCAAAATAAGGCCCTACATCACTGGTGTTCAGAAGCACTTAAACACCTAAACATCACTGCATAAGGTGGGAAACACACAGACAGGTGCGTCACAAGCACCCATCGCTCCACCGAGATGCAAAAGCAAAAGAGAGAATTGAGTTATATTAATGAGTGCAAGGGAAGAAGGAGGTGTAGCTTCTGGCCTGGTAGACTCCATTTATGATAAAGAGAAGAGGGAAGAGTAAGTGCGGATTGATGTGGGGGGGGGGGGGGGGGGGTGTCCAGAGTCTTAGTCATACTGGAAAAACTGAGCTGTTGGGCTGCTCCAGTTTAAATGGCTTTGTTTCAGGGTGTTCAACCTCCAAACGTGCATGATGTGATGTAAAGTGGTGAATCATGTAACACACTTCTGCTCTTGCATATACTGGAGTCCAAAACCCTTTTATAATCTTCTCAGAAATAATCAGACTTTTACAGGAACCACATGTTGTCCATACAGTTATTGTGGGTGTGGAGCCTTCAGAGATGTTTGTGAGACATTTGTGTAGCGTAGGTGTCACATGTTTATTTTCTGTGATTATATATATATGTGTGTGTGTGCGTGTATATATATGTGTGTGTGTGTGTGTGTGTGTGTGTGTGTGTGTGTATAAAACAATTAACATAAAAACAGGAAACCAATTCATGCAATTATGTAAGAAACATTTACAAACCAAATAAAAACAGCTAAGACGTGTTGGCAGCACAAGGAAGTCACACAATAATAATACTGCGAGAAAACCATAAATGACATATGAAATATCAATAATATTTTGTTTACTGATGAATAAAACCCCAAATCAGTGGAGGGCTCTAATGAACATTTTAGTTTGTCATCCTCAGTTTAAAACACCGTAATCCTGCACCCGAGCTGTCAACCAGCCCATTAAGGTGGGATCACTCCTGAGTTCAGATAATAGTGACAGATGGACGATGAGGTCGGAAGGTGGTGGCAAATCCTTATCACACATTTAAGATTCAGGATTCAGGTCATTTATTGCCATATGCTCAATGAAAAAGAAGGTTCCCTCTACAACAAAGTTATTGCTCTACACCGAATAGCATGAACTTTAAAGTATATTAAATAACAAAAGTGGAATATCTGTGTTACGCCACCCATTCTACCTCCTGTAACACCACCATATATAAAAAAAGAACTGGGGAATCGAAGTTTTTTTAATAGAAATAAAGCCAAAGTCTGTCACTCACCCTCTGGCAGCTAATTAGCCTCTGTAAGCAGCAGGGACAGGTGACAGAGAACAGATGTGTGATAAGGACTTTTACCATCCTGCCCCATCTCCCCATCGTATGGACTGAAGCCAGATGAGGCAGAAGACCCATCTGTCAGCACATGGCTGGGCTGGGATCATCGCTCTGGTTCCAATCTCTGAGTTCACTGGGGCATCATCAGCCCAAATAATGAGCAGCAGTTTAGAGTTGCTCTGAACGCCTCCCGGTCTTATCAGGAGCCAGGGAGATAAGTAGGAATGCACAGAAGTACTGTAAGTCCACTCAAACTGGCTTCAGCCTAATTTCCACGCATGTTTAACAGTTGAATTTCACGTCCCTCTAAAATACAAGTGGGAAGATTGTACAGCTCATTTTTCAGTGAGCTTAAGCAATAATTACACATTGGATGGATGTACACTGTATTTCTTTACGAATGGAATCAAAATATGTTACTACTAACTATGATAACCAAGATAATACTGAGAATCCTAAAGAAGTCCAAAGGCTAAAAAAAGGCTACAAAGATGGCAGAATATAAACAAATCATACAATAGGGGAATATTAAATCTCCAGACCAACCCTGGGGGCATGACAGCCTCCAGAGGAGAGACGGAGCTACACCAGAGAGCGGATTTAAAGCTTAGGATTGATTTATTCTCAGTGTTCACAGTGCTGCTTCACACCACCTGTGCTTCACCTGCGTCGTGAAAAAGTGCAGTCCCTACGTTCAGGCAGAATCTGATACAAAAGCCATTTTTGCAGCATGTTTGGATTATTGTTAGCACTATATGTGCAGTAGGTCAGCTTAGCAAAAACAGCCGTTCTCAACTTTTCCAGCCCCATCAGATGTCAGCCATGTTGGAGTTTTTCACATCAGCAGTTTTTCGTACAGTTCCACCTCCCAAAACAATCTGCTGCTCCCTTACGAGCCAAAACACAGATGGAACGATAACACAGAGGCACACGAAAAGGCCAAAGAAATGCTGCTCCCTGCTGTACTGTACACAATGTAAGTGTTATCTCCACAATTGCTCCCTTCTTCCCGCTCAGAACAACATTACAACCAGTGTGACTGCTCTCAGGGTGAGGGGGCTCCCACACCACTGCAACAATGAGCAGATTTATCATCCCTCCCACACTCGGCAGGAAGATCTGCTGCCTGGCAGGTGTGGAGGCTCATACTGTAAATAGGCTATTGGTGATGTGTGAGCAAGGCTCAGCCATGGAATGTAGTGCAACCTGACGCCGGGATTAGAACAGGAATAGAAAAGGGAAGGAAACTCCTCCGTGTTTGGCCACAGAATTGCTGTTACATGAATAACATAATAGTAACTAACTTATCTAAAAACATCATGTAAAGTAAAACGTCGCCTCTCGAAACATTTATGCTACGGCTGAATCGAATCCCATCTTTCGTGTTAGAACCCTCATCTTGATTGGTCATTTCTGTTTCTGTTTCTGTTAAGCTTGTTTCATTAAAAAAAAAAGAGAAAAAAAACACCAACTGGTACATCAACATGTTCAATAAGTTAAAATGTCCAAGCTGGATGAAAACATAGGTCACCACTGTGTCATTCACGATTCAAAACTTGTATTTAAAGTGATAAAATAGGACCAATTAATGAATTCACATGTTTTTTTCCATCCATTTATGTACTCACGACCCCTCACAGTGACATTTACTAGCCCCACAGCTACTGTGGTACATGAGAAGGCTGACTAAAGCATCAAAGGAATTCACAAGAACACAAGGGTTACTTCACTTTTATACATCAGTATTGTTCAAGACTTAAAATATATAAGTTATGACTATGGTATATCTTTTGTCGGTGCTGTGTTTATATAGATGTACACAACTCATTATGCTAAATCGCATCCCCTGTAAACACAAACAACTCAACCTGTGCATATTGGCAGCTACATTTCCAGTTCTGTCATCCTGAGGATCACATGACCACTGGCTGCATACAGGCTGCTCACAATGACCAACCAATGGTAAGATTTAGCTGTTTATCTGTCTTTCTATGTGGAAGATCCACAAAACGTTGAGCCCTGTGTATCAAAACTCTGAGTAAAGAAAAAGAAGAAGCAGAGATCCTGTTGTTCATTCCACCCCAAAGCACCAGCTGATGCCAATAACAGCTCAACCAGCCATGACTGACTAATAAAGTTACATACAAAGTTACAGTATGTAGATATTTGAACATTAAATTTGGCTTGTTTCCACTGCAGGATGTGCGGGTTGGATGACAGGGGCTGTGTCAGAAAAGTTCACAGGGAACCGAGTCCAAGGCCAAATTGAATATCGGAAGAATGTAATCACATTCATCAGATTAACAGTAATGCATCAAGCTAACACTAAAATGTTAATATAGTTGGTAATATCAGTGCAAAATATTGGTAAAAAACAAAAATAGTCATTTATTTTGAGTTATTTAAATGATTAGTAACATCAGATGGAATCAAGAACATTTTATAACATTTCTACAGAGAGGAATTTCAGAACCTTTGACATTTTTAATTGGAGAATGTGCAGAAGTTTAGCGATCAGTCCTGAGAAAACATGGGCGAATCAGCAGGTCAGCTGATTTTGAGGTTTCCTGAAGAAGTGTCAGTTCTTATCCAAGTACATTACTATCAGTTAACATCTGCCATAGGGTTGCCAGTATTTATATTTGTTTAACCAGAGTAAATTCCGGAGGTTGTGTTTTTCTCCAACGAAATTTCAACCAACGTCACAGTTTCACCAGAGGAAGCGTCTTTTGGTGGATGGAGGTCAAATCAGTTTGCAAAAGCAGTGATGACACAGAGAAATTCAAGGTTCTGATTAAAAGAGTCTGAAATAATTGAAAACAGCGACAGGGCTAACCTTTTTTCCATGGAGCCAGGATGGAGAAAGACCTGTGCCAGCTGATTATCAGACCAGGCTTCTTTCCCTTCACACTCATGTTGATATAAGACTCCCAGAAGATGAGGACAGTGCTACTGAGCCAAAATCCAGACCAGATACTTCCTTGTGCGGCTTCAAAGTTCATTGTCTTTGGAGGATACAGCCTGGCAGTTATCTCCCAGCAGGGTCATGATACCTGCTTCCTCGCCTGCCTCAGCGCGCCTGTCTGAGTCTGCAGCAGATTCCTGGAGCTGGAAAATAAAGTGGGCTGGGCTCCTGCCACAAACATGGGGAGGGGAGGAGAAGAAAGAGGAGGATCACAGAGCTAAGGACACAGCCTGAAGCCATGGCAGTGAGGGCTGACGCCTGATGATGAGAAATAAGGTTACATTTCTCACCAGCTTCAGATTCCTGGAAGCTCTATTAAATAATGATATGGTTTAAAGGGAGATTTGATTTTATGAGGGTTGTTTTATCTTCATTTGTCTTCTGCCATATCATGTTGTTGCTCAGTAGCTTAGCTTAGACATTTAAATTGAATGGAAAGGGCTCCTTCCAGTCATAAACTCTGCAGTGAGCAAGATTCTGATGTATTTATGATGTAAACAGATGCACAGTCACGTAACATAGCAAAGTTATTTTTAAGCATAAAATAAATTAATGATTTATCTTCCAGTTTCAAAGTTTCCATGGATTGTGCTAATGTATGAAATGTGGTTCATCCGTGTGCATATGCCTCTGTATGCACACACCTCAACTTTGAGGTGGCTTTTCTAAAAAGCCCTTATGGAAACATGGTGTCTGTCACCTGATCACTCAGGAGAAAGCTTTCTTTCCCCCCTAATGTTTCTTCATAGCAGCTGCTAGCTGATTTTACCAGTGAAAACAGCTAAATTTTGGGGTGGGGGAAATGAGCAATTCTGTCTTTCATTAGCTCACACAGGCCAGGAAATACCAGAGCATGGAGCTGATGATAGCTGTTTATTTTAAAGACATTTATTGACACGACCAGAGGTCTTGTATTTTTTGAAAAAATTTCAAAAAACACCTTCCAGATCTCGCCCGCACCAGGTCTCGAACCGTAAACCTTCCTTAGCCCAGAACCCATTAGACTCAGCGTATATTAAAGGTTTGGATTCAGATTTCTTATCAAACACGTATTTGTAAATGGTCTGATTAGATGGGGCAACAACAATATTCTTGTTATAAACCAAATGATTGATTAGGTAAAGTAACTGCTACTATTGTTAAAGTAACTATTATGACGAGTGCATAAAATACAAGCCAACCGCCTGTACACATGATGGCAAACATTGGCATCAAAGTCAGTAGAAACCTCCCTCAGCGGCATCTGCTCTTTGTTATCATCAATCAACAAGACTTGATAAAAATATGAAATGCAGAACCCCAATGTGCCGTACGGATGCATGTCAACGCAGCTGTACCGGATCAAATTAAAGGCTCTGCACTGCCGAGGGGGTGTTTTCATGGAAACACGATCAAAAGGAACCCAGGCTGGGCGACATCAGAGGCCAGCGTGTGGCGATGCAACATGTGTGAGCTTGCTTGACTCGGTGGTCTGTCATTAAATGGTGTCTGAGTACATTTGTTTTCAGCAGGAGCAAAAAGGCAGATGAAAGAGAGACAGGCGGTGCTGAGCAGGAAGACGACCCCGGTGACTGCAGAAGGGTCGCTTCATGTTTTCCCACTTCTGATTTTAGTCTGCACACTCTGTAGACAAGGAACCCTGTAGACATCAACTATAGCAACTCAGACTCCCTGTTTTCAGTTCTCGAGACTCCCTGTTTTCAGTTCTCGACAGGAAACCAGTGACCTACACTGTCTTTTTTAAGAAAGTACTTTTCAAGATTTCTTCAGCAAATAAAATTACACAGAGAAACACCTGATGGTGATACAAACAAGCGCGTATCCTGTGTTATGAGAGCTGCTGTGAGGGAATCGTGGTGATATAATAATATTTTTAAAGTTCACCATCTTCCTGAGAACTGGAGGTAAGTGGAACCCAGTATAGTCTTGTTCAGACCTGATTCAGTTTTAGGCAACAGTGAATGACGAGATTGTTCGTCCAAATGGGTCACATGTCTTGAATTAATAATTGTAAAGCGGAGAAGTAAAAACAGAGCAGGTTTAGACTGGAGCCGCTATGGTTGCTGGAGTTTTCCACCTTCGTTTCCTGTTGTCGTGACTGGGTCCTGAATTACAAACTGAATAACACCACAACCTCTCTCTGGTTTCTGTCAGAAAGAACACAACTGGCAACTTATCAGCAGCCAAAACAGCAGCTCAACTACATCAGTGGCATAAATAATGGAACATAAACACCCAACCAGTAATTCAGGAAAACTACAGAAGATCAACCAACGGTTTTTGATTTTTCAGCATTTTAATAAGCAAATATTAATCCAAAAACACTCAGTCAGTCAAACCATGAATAAGCAGTACAGCATTGCACTGAATTATTCCATCTTTCATTTGTTTCTGATCCATGTTCTTCTTCTTTGATACAAGGAATAAAGACAACTCTTAAACCAGCCTTACCTTGTTTTATTGATTACATTTAAATTCACAATAAATTAATTTTACATACTTAATATCCATGCAAATGAGCAGTGCTACCATTGCATCACAGAAGAGCTCAGATGGAGCTCAGACGGTGAGGAATATTACACAATGTAGCCTAAAAAAAATGACCCAGCAGCTGGTAGTTACTGTTGTTCTTACTCATTCAGAAACAGATGAAGTCATGGCATTATCTCATCACATACGTGTTCTCAACACACACACGAGGGCATCATTAAAGACAGGCATCATTAGCATTAGCAAGTCAAACTCAGCTTCCCCTAAAATGTCCAAAATGAAATGGTCAACTATGTTCCTTTGACTCTGTCGCTGACTACAAATGCATTGGAAGATTATTATCTGGGAGACGAGTTTATTCAGAATCAGCTACTTGTCAAAAGTAACTCCTCATATATTTGGGCTTCCATGAGGGTAAGTGGAAAGATCCCGTTTGGATTGACAGCTGAGCACTGGGAGCTCTGTCCCATCGCAGATTCTGTGTGTGAAGTCTAAAGACCATTTGACCAAAGATCATTTCAATGGTTCATCTGATAAAACGCACATATGGTACCTCCTTGTTTCAGTTTAGCATCATCTCAATCAGCTTTTGGCTGCGACTCAACGCCTCCCCCTATAAACGGGTACCAGCCGCCAGCAGCAGCATTCACAGGTGAGATCATAGGGAACAAAACCTGAACAATGTCTTTTCATGTTTTGCTAGCGAAGTCATCACAAAACCATCCTGCGACTCTTTAGTTGGAACTGAAGTTACTGCGCTGGTTTTAAACATCTCTGAAGTGCGCTACTTCACAAAGTTGTAACTATTTTTGACAACAATCATTTGTCCTCCAGCATTGTTGTGAACAGCCTTGGAGTTATCCTTGATTTGACCTAAAAATAACTTTAAGGACAGCTTTCTGCCTTTATACTGTAACACTGTGGTATTTTCTGCATTTGCTGGGTGTTTTATAATAGAGTTTACGAGCGGTGGGTGGATTCGCAACAGTAGATGAAAAGACAAACATGTAATTGTTTTAGCCCTTTTTCTACTTGTTAATAGCTGTCTACTAAAATCATGTCTGTTGCGATCTTACCAATGTCAGCCTGTCAGAGGGCAAGTACGCCCCCATGAGGCCGATGTGCAGTCATGCGCATGTGTGTGTGTATAGGCAGTAGTGATACAAGGTTTCATAACAGAGAGTGATCAAGCCCCTTAGCTTTTTAAAAATATTTTGTTTTAAAGGGAAGACATAAAAACAAGCACATCAACAGTCATAACAACAACGACTGGGTTTAGACATGCGAGGGAAAGTATCATGTATGTAGCAAGGAATGAAATTAAAGCACCAGATGCACCAATACAAGGCGTTAACCAGGGCACTCAATAGGTCCCTAGAGGTCATTAAGAGTGCCCTGTTATGTTGTTGGAGGCAGGCCTGCTGTGGCCTGTGAACAGCCAGATTTATGGAGTTGGGGTGATTTCAGCAGAACATCAAAGAACACATCCTCCATCAGGGAAGTTTTCAAATCGGGAATTTTTGAGGAAGCATAATACCAAATTTTCAGGTAGGAGAAATCATGTGGCAATTCAAATTTCATCCTGAGTTCTTTGAAGGATGCAAAATGTCCACAAAAACACTTGATTCTGATATCTGATTGTGAGGGACAAATAATTCAAAGTTTTGCCTCCCTTGATTTTAATAGAGGGTTTAATGACAAAAACTCCCCATCTTGGAGAAAAACAGAGCCGGCAGGGAGGATCCAACCACTGAGTCACTGCCAAAACATCAGGGCCGCATCACTCGCTGCCCATTGGCAGTGTGTGACTATTGGCAATCCCAGTCCTCCCTCTGATTTGGGCTTGGGAAATGAGCCTTTGAGATTCCTATTGCCCTACATGTAAGACACAATTACAGAATCAAATTAATTCAAAAATAGGCAAACGTGAGAGTAATAGGAAGATTCTGACAGGGATGGAGAAACATTCTTTATGGAATTAATTTAGCCGGTCATGCAGAGTTTGCCTAACATCTATACTTTGCTTGAGCTTGACAGCATAGAAAAAGCTTTTTTGGGGTATTTTTCTTTGGGAATGCTCTCCCAAAGGCATTGTGGGTGTTGGTAGCTCAGTCTGTTGGGAACTGGGCTGAGAATCAGAGGGTTCTCTATCATAGCCACATTGCAGTGTTCTGGTGGTAGGGGAAGGTGCAAGAACACCTTCAGAGAACTGCTGAGGTACCCTTGAGCAAGGTGCCAAATGCTCATATAGGGCCTTGAAAGGGATAAAGCAGTTAAGAAGACAAGACGAGACAAGGCTCTCCCAAAAGCCTGGACTGATATTGGAAAGAGGCGCAATGTTTTCCCTCTCCCCCTCCACTTGTGTTCCATGTCTGTTTCCAGGCTGGGTGGTGCTGCTTCCTGGTTCGCTCCCATCGTGCAATCTACACACCTGCAACTCATCTCCAGATAATCATCTACACCTGCCTCCAGTCTTTTAAAACAGGAGGGTGTATGGTGCCAATTTGTTTCAACCCTCTGTGATCACCCATTCACATGTCTGCTCATGCTGCCCAGCCTGCTACAAGGAAGAGTTTTTCCAACTTTAGTTCTGTGTGGGATTCTATGTCTTCAGTAAAGTCTGGTCTTGTCAAATCTACTCAGTCCTGTGTGTGTCTGCTTTTTTAGGTTCAGTTCATGTTTGGCGCTCCCAACACACAAATTCACTCTTAGTCCAGTTTAGTCGGACAACTGTCTGAAGACTGTTATCACTTATCAGGTGGGGTAGAAGTAGAATAAACTTCTCTAATTGACCTGAGCCCAATATGATTTGTGCAGACTGATGAGCATGTCTGCTTTTCCTACCTCCAGGCCAATCATGTCTGGATGTGCTCATATTTTCAAGGTAAAAGGGTTCGAGAGAGCCAACGAAATGGGCTGGGGAAAGAGGAGAACCCTGCTGAACTGGGCAGTGTAACGGGAAGAGGGTAAATCCGCTAGTTAAGACAAAGCACTAGAACAAATGAAAAAAGGTACAGCTGTATGCCTTGCATGATGGTATCCTCAGGCACCACGGACAGGTTAAAAACTCCTCCAACTCCTCCAGGGGTCACACACATGCAAAGGTTATTGCAGGTCGGACCAACACTTAACAAAAAAGTGTAAACAAAAGCTTGTCTTTGATTTTAATAGTGGTGAAATATTACCTCACAACACTTTCTTTTAGCCATTCTTCTCTTACCCCTTTTTTGAGTTTATTGTTGAATCTTCCTGAACCTTTTTGCGTTTAGAGGAGGATCTGGTGCAGCAAAGCAAGCAGGAGAAGTGATGACCAAACTTTGGCCTGAATTGTCCTTCAGATGTATTCTGTTATAGAATGGATTACTGGCATAACCATTTTATAGCCTAGGTTTAATTCTCTTTTTATAATAACTAGCAAGACATTAAGGTAATCAAATGTGTATTACATTATTAAAATGAGGATTTAATTGTAAAGATTATAGCAAGAACTAAAGTAGGGGCATAAGCAACATTATTATGAAGCACCATTACAGACCTTGTATGTTTGCAGTGAAACAAAATGTGTCCATCAGTTTGCTTGGTTTGTGAGAGACTGGTTCCTGTAAATTTATACCACCTTTTGTTAAGGTTGGGTTTTTACAGGACCCGAAAGCATTCGAGAACAGTGATAAAAAGTCCAATAACAGGTTTTACTTAACCAACTCAAACCGACAGTTCTCCTGGACTGCAGGGAAGCACTCATTCAATCTTTCAGGGTGCACAGAGAGCTCTAGCACAGCGCCAACACAGGAGTCAGCTTCTGCACGTTCACTAGTCCAGCAAACTAGGTGGAGAACTCAAACGAGCAGGGAAGACACCAAAACACTTGTAGGCAGCCGCTTCCTCCTTATATAGGTGGCCTTATGGAAATTGCCGACAGGTGCGCCTGCCTGCAGCGCCAGCTGTTGCCAATCATGACTCCTCCACGCCCCCTGCAGGAAAAAACAAACACAACCCGGAAACCACGGACCCAAACACCTTTTTACTTAAGTTGAATTTCAGTCTTTGATCATTGCTTTGTACTGTCGTCCTTTGATGGCACTGTTTTTGTTGCTTTTGATCCCTTTTAATCCCTGTGCTTTGATTGCGGCTAAGATATCACTTTGATCATCGCAGTGTGAAAATTGGCATCCACAGCAAATTGGGGGAAAAGAAGCAGAGAGAAAGGTCGAAAAGGACCAAGGTAGTGACATGTGTGATAATAAATGAACTAGAGCTAGCACAGACCTCCACTGACTTGCTTATTTCCCTACACCGTGTGACTTACACACAGTATAGGGCGTGTGTGTGTGTGTGTGTGTGTGTGTGTGTGTGTGTGTGGCTTACATAGCTGCTTGTACGGCTTACTGTCCTTCCTTTTTATTGTGCGACTGAAGTTATAAACCAATATCTGAAAGGTGCAGAAAAAGGAGAACACAGGAGGAATTGCAAATTGTGGATGGTGCAGGATCTTCTGGAAGTGGTTAACTGATCAGGAATATATATTATATTTAGCCTCAAACCTGTCATAAGCAGCCATTAGGGATTTAAATTATCTCACTTTATGCTGTTGGAAGCTGTATCATGTTGAAATATTTGAATACCTCGTAATGTCTTTTGGCTTGTGGTTCATGTGCTTTGAATTTTCACTTGTGTACTTTTTTTGGTGATTTTTGGCATTTTGCTTTGTTAGATTGACATTCATGAACACATTTGTTACCCTCAGCTTCCTTCTTTGCTTCCAGAGTGCAGATGTGTGTTTTCTGTTGACGAAGCTCAACAAAAGCTCAACAAAGCTCTCCTCCTCTATTGGTCACCGCCCGGGTCCAGTACCGAGCCCAGTCACAATGACGTCCTCAATCCTGGACCGCTGCTGCGGCTCTGCATTGTGGCTCTCCCACTCCACCAGATGCTGATCCTTTGTGCTGTTCATCACCAGGAGAGCCTTCGCCTCCTCAACTATGTCCAGAATGTCATTTTGCCACTTCTTGACAGCAGAAATGTTCTGTGCCAAAAACTCCAGCGACTTCCTTATTTCAACGCTGACACAATTCCGAGACATATTAGTTTTAATGAATTCACTCATTCCTTCATTGCAGAAACACAAAATCTGTTCCCTTACAACCAGGAAGAAATAAAAGAGGACAGGAAGCACATTGCATGGTTTTTCTTGTGCTAATGCGATCATTAGCACAAGAAAAACCATATTCAACGACTGATACACTTAAAACCAGAAGAAAAAGCAAGGACTCTTCAGGATCTACCAACACAGAAGTGTTAATGGTAGGTGACAGTAACTAGATGAGGGGGGGGGGGGGGGGGGATATACAGTTAAGAAATACACTTACACACAAAGGAAGGACTAAAGCAAACATAAAGAAAAGCCCCGATTCAGAGAATCAGAAGAGCATCTAAAAATAGAATGTTCAAAGTGATTAACATTATTGTCTCTGAACTCAAACTGGGGAACTAAACATGAGAACTCAAACAGAAATGACATAAATTACAGTGAAAAACAGTATCCTGGCAACACTGTACCCAGTAGCAGTAGTTAGTAGCAGTACAGTAGCTACTGTACCCAGTAGCAGTAGTTAGTTCAGTACAGTAGCCACTGTACCCAGTAGCAGTAGTTAGTTCAGTACAGTAGCCACTGTACCCAGTAGCAGTAGTACCCAGGCCGAGTGGGTGAGCTCCATATCCACAATCTGTATGCAAAATAGGTCAATCCTCATGTAGTCAAATGAGGCTCAAAACAGGCTGCGCTCTAACAACCACCTGACGGACTCAGGATTCGGATACAACATTCCAACATTCCATCAGTACCATCATTCCAAGGATTTAACATTTTTTTTATATCCAAAGGAGAAATTCAACAAATGAATCTCCACAGATATGATGCTGCTAAATGAGTTGATAAGATTGTGGCCATACTGTCACCTGTATGTTCATATTTACTGTAAGATCTCTATTATATCTCTATTTAAAAATGAAGTAAAACTTTTGTTCTATATAGTTACTTTATAGGCAGGTAGACATCTATACATCAGAGTATAAACTCTTGCCGTTACCATCCTCCCATGTGACACATGTCCTGGGTCTGTAGGCCATCCTGGTCACGTCCAGTTCGGGTTTACTGAAGTACCACTTGTTGAGCAGCTGGTTCATTTGGTCCTGCTTTGAAATCCCATGAAGCCTGTCATCTTCTTCCTCCCCCTCTTCCTGGGCACATCTGAAATTCAGTGGGTGGGGAAGATGGAGGACAGTGTCCTCCCTCATGTCTTCAAAAAACTGCACCACGCACTTCCGTGCAAAATCGCGAGCGTGCAGGACACAGGTTTCATCAAAGAGCTTCTGTTCCACGTCGAGGTAGTTGCTCCAATAACGGGTCTGAAGGAAGCTTCCGTGATCCTCGAAGCAGGGCTTGAGGAGGCGCCCCAGTGCTCCCAGCACTATGAGAAAGAGAAGGATGGACCAGCCAATCGCCTTAGCAGGGTGAGAAAAGGGGTAAAGTCAACAAACGCTGTAGGTCCAAGGTTGCAGTTATTGTTACAATCCAGTCTGTCAGCGGTACCAATTGTTCTTGTTCCTCTCGTGGTGAACAAGTATGGCAGCTTTTCTTTTACAAACACTTCTGTTGCTGCAGTCATGTGTTTGCCTCAAACCCTTCTTTCCCTTTAAACCTCCCTGAAATAAATGCACAGTTGTGATGGAACCCAGGTGTTCCCGGGCTAATGCTCCTAACCCACATGCAATCAATGCATCTGCCTGGTAGGAAGGACTTTTCCAGATGAGCAAACTAAAGTTTCCTTCCTTCAATAGGGGAAATCGCAGCGGAAGCTGAAGACGTCCAGCCATGTCAGTGAAGACGTTGCAAATAAATTAAGAATAAAGTGTGTTAAATGGGTGGAATCATGAGAGTAGCGGAGGACCCTCCTTTAATGTTGTCTAATCAAA
Source organism: Takifugu rubripes (assembly GCF_901000725.2). Classification (NCBI taxonomy): domain Eukaryota; kingdom Metazoa; phylum Chordata; class Actinopteri; order Tetraodontiformes; family Tetraodontidae; genus Takifugu; species Takifugu rubripes. The sequence goes on along the minus strand of NC_042288.1, from coordinate 2,612,574 downwards.
CCAATCAGCTGAGATCTGGGCTGGTGCTTCAGAAAACAAAGCAGGGAGTGTTCCCTCTCACCTCATACTTACTTGTGAGTAGCAGCGAACATAGCGAGACACTGCTTTGCGGAAAGAGCTGTTTCTAAAAATGATGTCTTCCTTGCAGGGCACTTTGGCCATCATTTTGACCACATCCAGACCTGTATTGTTGGGTTGACCTGTGGAAACAAACCCACATCATACGTTGAACCGTCTGGACAACTGTTGGCAGAGTATGCTTGCAGTACCAGAGAAGAGTGTCGGGTCCACGCTGATACTGAAGGCGCAGATGAAGACCTTCCCATCAAGCAGGGTGACCAGGATCCACACCAAAGGTGCTAGAAGGGCCCTCTGGATCATGGCAGAGAAGAGGTACCTGCAGTAAGACAAAAGCAACATCATTCTCACATCAAACATTCCTTAAAATAGATTCATTTGACAATCACCCAACTCCAAACTGCCACAAATAAAAGCCACCAAAATAAGCAACTTTTTTGACTCACTTCACCACCGCAGGGTTTTTAGATCGGTTCCCAAGGGGCCTCATCCACTCGTCCATCATGACGCCCGTGTGTCGGTTGACCAGAACCCCCAGGAAGAAAAGTATGATCGGTGGGACAATCATCACTCCCAGAGAGTAGAGCTTGTTGTACTGAGGAAGACACGGGCAGTTAAAGTCAAAGCTGGTGTAGAGCTTGACGCTGACCAGAGCCAGGATGATGCAGATCCCATTGGAGATGGACTCAGAGTTGGACTGGAAGTACTGCAGAACTATCTTTAGACGCTCCATGTTAACTGTCCTGTAGGTGCAGAACGTGCGAGAGCTGGAGAGGTAAAAATCCTGAGAAGGAGCCGCAGCGATCACCGACAGAATGCAAAAACACACCTGAGCTGGTGACGGAGACACACCCAGTCTGCTGGGGAAGCAGCACGGCCGTCACAATAGGAACTCCACTTCCTGACAGCATTGTGTCACCGCCGAGTTGAAAACATCAAAGCTGCAGCCAGTCAAACTTCCCCCCGTGTTTGGCCGCAATCAGGACCTTTATTTACACAAGCAGGATCCAGTTACACACTATGGAAATAAAACAGATCATCATCAATCCTAAGGCAGTCTATGAAATCAAGAATTGTTAACGACCTACAATAAGACTTGTAGTACTTTTACGTGTTCAGTGATCTGCTGCAAAGGCTAATATGTCTTGTATTTATTCATGATTTGACACTGGTGACAGCAGGTCTGATGACTGTAGACCCAGTGCACGAGCATAGGCTTGTCATGCTAAGCTAATGCATTTAACATTGGTCTCTGGCTTCATTAATGTACACAAACACACGAGATATGAAACCAGGCCATGCCAGAGCAGCGACTCCTCGCAGCACACAGGTTTGTTTAGGCTGTACATTAAAATGTGAGTGCATTGAACTGTGGGTGCAGCCTTTACAAACCACACTTGTTTAGCAAAACCCGGCTTTCTCATCTTCTTGATGACGTCCGTAAATGGGCCTAAATGTTCTCCTTTTCTGTTTTTCTTTGTGTCACCTTGAATGTGATGTCAGGGTTTTGTGCAATGCATATGGAGGTGGCATTAAGGTTAGCATTTTAACGTTGCATCTGTACGAAAAAGTCCAACGTATTAAGCAATTAAAGCAATGAGGCACACATCCTGGAAAAGTGCCCCAGGAAAGAAATATATTTTATCCCTCCATTACATGATTTGAACATGGAGCCTTGTATAAAACTGCAGTGCTGTAAAGTCTAATTAAGAGCATTAACTGTTTGCTAAAAAATGTAAAACAGCTCATAGCTTTAAACTATATGATAAAAATATATTATATAATTATATATATAGTATATATATATTATTTACAAAATATATAGTTTTATGGTGTAATCATTCAAAGTGTTAATGTGAATTTAGAAGGCTGTTTATACAGAACAGTTTTGACGGTGTAGCCTAACTTGTTTTTAAGTTTTATTTTATTTTGTGTTCAAAGAGATGTTTTCTTTTCTTTGGTCTAGCTCATAAAGCAGTGGTCATTAGTATCAGTCAGGAGTACATTTTGACCAAGTTTTAATGGGATACAGTTTGTTGGGCTACGAGCATGAAGAGGACAACGGCTGGATATATTTACTAAAGGATGGAACCATTTTATTCAATAGTCAGAAGAAAAGAGAAAGTCAGAAAAGAGATTTACAAGTAAAGATTCAACACAACAGGAGTGAAAACTACATGGAAAAGCACCATAATTCTTTTCATGGCTGCAAACATGTCACAGAGAATGGAGAATCCTAAATGAAGAATCAAAGTAATTTTCTCTATGAAAATGATCATTGCCTAATAATGTCAGTCAGGTCTTGGGGAAGGTGAATCGCACAGCCTTGAAGACAACGGAACAAAGCTTGGGAAGAACTCAGTGATTGACAGCTTGTTGAAGCTTCTTCCGTCAGCATGTCAGGTCAGGCGGATTTCTGAAGACTCGTCGGTGTCGATTATTCTGAACACTCCAACCTTCGCCTGCTTTGTGCTCTTCTTTGCGTTCTCTGAAAATGTAAATGTGGGTTAAAGTCAACATTAGGGACGAATCATAGTCAACGAAATCACCTTTCAAAGGTGTCGCAGGTTTAGTTTAATTCATTTACTATTTTTTGGGGGGGAAAGACGAGCCAGAAATCTGTGCACATTGTTTCTATCCACTTTTATTGAAAATTAGTTTATAAAACTTGTAGTGACTCAATATCTCCAGCATTTATGTCATGAGTTTTTGTCAAGATTCTTCACAAAACTGTAATTATAACAAGAATTTTGGCTCTTTTCAGACCTGCATTTGTTCCCATAACTATTGCTGCAGCCTCATAACTAAATGATAATTAAAGGGATTAAATATGTGCCAGCAGCTCTGAACAACATTAAAAACGGGGCATCTTCTCACCCAGCAGGTCGGTGCGATCCAGCAGAGTCTCCAGGTCCTTGTCGCTGATCACCTTCCCCTTCGACACTTTCATTTCACTGTCGGAACAGTTAGAACCGCGTTACTCTCTGGAAAAACGCTTTAGCTTTTCCATAAAGGGTTCAAAATTGGAGCATTTCGCACCACTCGGAGCGTCTGGTCTTCAGCAACTCCATCAGCTCGTTGAGATCGATACCATTTTTGGATTGGTTCAGCTCCGACTTCCCACCTTTGAACTTGTCTGGTGAGGAAATGAGCAAAGTAAAGTAAATGTCTGAGGACGGCGGCGCAACACGAATCAGACACTGATCACGCCAACGGGCATTTTTCCCTCTGACAAATGTGAAGCGGCTCACTCTTGTGGATGACCATTTGCTCCAACTTTCTCTTGTTGGAGGCCCTCTCCAGTATTTTCTGGTCGATGGTGTTAGCCGTGACCAGGCGATACACCACGACCGGTTTGGTCTGGCCGATGCGGTGACACCGGTCCTGGGCCTGCAGGTCTGCCTGAGGGTTCTGACAGAGGAGCAAAACACACTTTCATTAAACAGTCAAACTATTTTAGAAACTCTGGGTTCGTTATCAGACTGTTATCTATGCAGACGGACAGCCAGACGGGATCGGCACCCACCCAATCACTGTCAAAGATGATAACCGTGTCCGCTGCCGTCAGGTTGATTCCAAGTCCTCCTGCTCTGGTGCTCAACAGGAACAGGAACACTTGGGGGTCGTTAGAAAATTTTGTGATCTGTGAAGGACAAAGCAGCAGTGATGCAACAATAAGGATAACAGTCGGGACAAAGATGACAATTATGTGGTTCATTAAGTTCGTACGACATCACATAAATTAAAACATTCCGAAAAAATTGACAGCTTCAGTGAAGCGACTGCCGCCCATCTGTAGGAGTCATGGCTTGTTTTGTGCGCTCACATTTTCTTCTCTGTCAGCGAACGACATGCTTCCGTCCAGTCGGCTGTACTGGAAGCCCCTCAGGAAACAGTAATCCATCAAAATGTCCAAGATGGACGTCATCTGACTGAAGATGAGAACCTAGAGAACGAGGATCACGTCACACGTTAGCCGCTCATCATCGACTGTGAGGATGATGACGATGCTCTTCTGATGTGCAGTTACTTTATGTCCTCGTCGCTTCAGAGCCGGCAGCATTCGGTCCAGAATGAGAAATTTCCCAGAGCTTTGCACCAGCTGTTCATCGATCTGCAGAGATTTGAAAGGCACACGGGGGGGTAAACACCAGCGGAGCGTGTGACGACCCACATCGGCAGAGGGAAAGTTAAGCAGGTGACCTTGAACTGCTGTGTGACGGGGTCCAGGGGGTACGCCACAAGGTAGGGGTGGTTGCAACATCTCTTCAGCAGCATGAGAATATTCTGCAGCTTCATGTTGATTTGAGCATCTAGCGGGCTCTGGACCTGCAGTACTGAAGGGGAGCTGGGGACCACGGGAGCGCAGGTTCGCGTGAAAGGAGGACCGAACATTCTCCCCAACACCCCACAAAACAAATTAAAGTGTGCGGCGCTCACCTCTGCTCATGCTCCTTACGGACGTCTTCTAGGTACTTCTCCAGGTCACGCGGTGTGTCTTCATCCGTTTCTTTATAGCTCACCACTTTTCGGTTGCGTCGTTTGGGCCTGCCGCTCGGTGTCAGATCAGCAGGTCGCTCCTCCTAAATAAACAATGATAATAAACAAGATACAGCACATTTCTGTCACTGCAATGATGGAAGCTAATGTTTCCAGGAGAGTTTTTTAGCAGCACTTTCTTCAATCAGGTAAAAGTTTCACAAATCGACCAGTTTATTTTCCATTATTCCTCTGCACTCTCAGATGTCTGGCTGGGAATAAACCAGTCAGCCACGTGTATTTTGCAGAGACAACATCAAACACTTCAGACACACATCGATGGTGCTGTGATACACAGCATTACCTTTTCCATGCCCAGCATCTTGGCGATCGTTTTGTTAACTACCGCGGTGTAAAGAGCCTCTTGTTTGGCTGTCAGAGGAGCGTAAACAACAATCTCCTTCTTAGGAGGAACCTCAAGGGCCACGTCTGTCTTCAGCCTCCTCAGCAAGAATGGCGTCAAGATCTGAAATAGCAATAAGAGTCGTTTATTAAACCGAGCAAGCTTCAGCACAGAAAATGGATTTTTGTGACTTCTGTGTCAGTGCAGTTTAGGGAATCTTAAATCAGGCAATCAGGCCAAACCAGGCCAGGCCAGAGAGGCCAAACAAGCAATAATTAGTTTAGGCTTTCATCAAAAGCACACATCTCGCGCTTTAATGAGGGTTTCAATGGCTGTGCAACAGCGGCGCTGGCCTGAGAACTGACCTGGTGCAGCATGCTCAGAATGTTCTGCTCACGCTCCGCAGCCACCACATTCTCTGCCTCGCTGATGGAGTCGATGTCAAACCACAATTCGAAGCTACAGCACAAAGACAACAACCAAAGCAGGTACAGCTTAATAATCAACAACAACACAGCCCCGTTGAGAGATGAAGGCAATCGGTCACCGATGACCACCGGATGCTCGTCTTCGTACCTCTTAAGGTCATCAAAAACCTCCGGCAGCAGGAAGTTGAGGAGGGACCAGAGCTCAGCCAGGTTGTTCTGTAGCGGTGTGCCCGTCAGCAGCAACTTGTTGTCAGTGGGCAGCCGCTTCAGCTCCCTCACCAACCGACAGTTGAGGTTTTTGATCCTGTGGCCTTCGTCTACAATTAAGTACTTCCACTGGAAGCGCTGGACACGAGACAAATGTTGGTTGTTTTGTGGATCAAACCATGAAGCAAATGCATTAATAAATCAGGGATACAGGTATAAAATCATGCACTAAAGCACAGACTATTGCAGCAGCCCCAAAAAAACCATATATATTAGTGTGTTCATCCCATTGGCTGAGCTGGAATCTCACCTGTAGGAATTTTCTGTCGATCATGGAGATCTCAAAGGAGGTGACAACGACAGGACACGTGCTGAGGGGCCCCTGAGGCCTGCGGATCTGCTTCATTAGCTTGGCCCGCTCGGCCTGGGAGCCATGATAAAGCAGCACAGACACCTGGGACAAACACAGGAGACAAGACAGTCAAGCTTTGGCATGGCTTCCCAGTGGTGCCAGGCTGAAGAGCACAAGGGTTCAGAGGCACATGCGCTCACCTCAGGTGTGAATCGCTTGAATTCGCTGATCCAGTTGGGCAGCGTGGACAAGGGGGCCACGACCAGGAAGGGGCCCATGACTTTCCTTTCTATCATCATGGCGATGTGAGCGATGCACTGGATGGTCTTTCCCAGTCCCATCTCATCAGCCAGAATTCCATTGATGCCATTTTCCCACAACATCTGCAGTCACACAGGACACGAGAGGGATTATTAACTGGCTTGAAAGGGAAAAGTCCAACAAAGATAGAAAGGATTCGATCAGATTTTTGCCCTTTAAAAAGGTCCAAGTGTCCAATTTAGCTAAAAAGTAGCACAATAAAACAGCAAAGTGAAGAAGGCACTCAGACAACAACGCCATACTGACCCTCAGCCATTCGATGCCCTCAATCTGGTACCACCTCATCACGCCTCCAGTGAAAAGCTGTGGCTGCTGGGCAGGAACCGGCTCGCCGTTAACCTTCCTGTGAGGGTCCAAAAGATGCTTGGCATTGTCCCGCACCGTCTCTGAAAGGCGGTTCTTGATGTCTTGGTTGGAGTCGCTCATCTTCTCGATATCCTCGGCCTCTATTTTCTTTGAGGCCCGAGCTTCTTCCTAACATCAGAGGGGCAGTTTATTATGTTGCAAGTTCATCGATATTCAGTTGAACTGATGCATCCCTCTGCAAAATGTCTTTACGGCTTTTCCACACAGAAAAGAACATTGAAAGAAAATGAGCCACTACCGTCTCTGCTGCTTTGGCTTTCTTAGCTTGGGACATGATCTCCTGAAAGGCACAAATCAACCGATGTGAGAAACTCCCTGAACAAGAGCTATCCTAAAGAAATAAAGCTGCCAAATCCTTTACCTCTTTTGACATCACATCTGATATTTTGTAGTCGTCGTTCCTCTTTCTTTTCCTTTTGTCTGTTTGAACAGAGGAAGAAGTCAAACTTCACATTCACTTACAAAAGGAAAAAGATAACAGCAACAACAACAACAACAATAATAATAATAATAATAATAATAATAATAATAATAATAATAATAATACCTTTCTCCAAGTCAGCATTATTTTTCACCGGTGCCTAAATTGAAAAACATGCATAACTACACGATTCTTTCATAAATAAAGTCATTTTCTCTGAAATCTGCCTCACCTTCTTGGCCTTCTTGTCAGTTTTCTCCTTCTTGACTTTTTCCTGAATGCAACAGAACGAAGCACGTTGAGTGATCGAGCGGCGCCGCGGAGGGACAGAATTAGAATTAGAATCAGGTTTATTGCCATTGTACATGTAATACACAGTATTACACAAGCTAGGAATTTGTCCTGGTGTGACGCTGCGACATTCAACATAAAAAAGACAACATTAGAATAAGATAAATAAAATCTTGTAGATGTGGCGTACCTCGTTTTGTTGTTGCTCCATTTTAGTCAGGAGGAACTTAGAATAAATGTTGCTCTTTTGAAGAAGGTGCTGCAGCCTCTTGTAGCGCATCTCATGAGAGTCCCTCTCCCAAGACTCACGCGCCTAATGGTGAGGGTGGATTAAAGAAAGAACGAGACAGGGATCAGTTCTCATTAAAGTATCTTTTTAAAACTATAGTTGTTTTTTTTAAATAGTTAACACACCCCTGGAGCAGGCTGATGGAGAAATGAGCTGGATTAGTGAGTGACAAACCTTTATCATCATCTCCTGCTCCTCTCGCTCCCTTTCTTCCATCAGCTGTTTTTCCTCCTCTTCCATCTCCTTCGTGATGACAACTTCAGAAGCAGCAAAGTTTGCACTGGCTTTTTGAAAAGAAATAAGAGGTACTTCTAAGCCTTCAACAGCTGACGCTTCCATTATGGAAAGAGACATTTGGACTTTTCGGTTTAAAAGTTGATTTATAAACCTGACTTTTCACCCATGATGGGAACAAATCACACCCTTCAGGAAGCTCCCGTGGGGCCCCTGATATCGTAGGGGACTGACCTTTTAAAGCCCCGCTGGTCTCCATGGCTGTACCAAGCGGCTCCTCTGGTTCATCTGGTTTGGGGCAGCTAGGAGAGGAACTGCGATTTTCCTCGTTCACACTGTCAACATTAAAAAGGACAGAAATCTAAAGCGACCCGGCTGGACAGACAGAATTAGAAAAAGAATTAAAGTCCAAATTTCAGCTCTAATTCAAAGGGACTTTAAATTCCAGGTTCTTTCTGTCTGTAGCATAACTCAAACATTTAAGAACAGATTTTCATTAATTTTTCCAGGAGCGTTGATAATGCACAAAGGAACCGCTCATTTTGGTGATGTTCCGCTGGGTCAACTTTGATCTTTCAAATAAGCCTAATGTGGCTTTTTTGAGCTGAAAATGAGTTAAACTTCATAAGAGAAGCGTTTTTATCTTAGACATATGAACGTGTATGAATATGTGTGTGTTGGCATGCGTGTGTGTCGTGTCCCATGTGGATACTTTTAACGAAAAGGTGCATTTATGTGGGTAATTAACAGATTTTGTGCAAAGTCGCAACATTTAACATACCTAATGAATAACTTACCAGCTCATTTCTGCAAACAGTCACGGTTGGTGATGATTTTGAGGCAATTAAGGGTCTCTTAGTCAAGAGAATGCGCCTATTTCTGTCGGTAAAAGAAAATTATCCAAGTTAAATAAAACGGTTACGAAACCCGGTGGTACCAGTCATGGACATAACCGGTAAATATTGACTAAAGTAGTGTCCGGTGAGCGTAAGCGACCTCTGCTATCAATTGTAAAACAAAAAACGACTGTCTATTTTAAAACTCTGCGACAGTGTAAAGAAAATCTAGTTTTAATTTCAGGTTGATAGGAACACCGCAAACAGTTTGTCGGCAATAAAGTTGAGCACACGGGAGCGCTGATAAGTCATGTATGTCCGGGAAAAAAACCTTCAAAATAAAACAAATATGGCACGAATATCACTGAAGAAGGTTCTTTCGACACGCCTTAACTACCTTTTATTGTGAAGGAAACATCATTTCCGTCACTCATTTCCTTTGTGAATTTAGCTCTTGACACAGTTGAGAGAAGGGGTTGTTGTAGGCGGGACTTTTAAATTCGCGCCAATACGGACCAAACTATTTCCTAAAATAGGGGGCGATAAATGATTGAAGCGTAAAGTAATGGGCTATATAAGAGATCAATGCAAATGTTGTAGTCGAGTTAAGATAAATAACATAATTAAAACGGAAAACAATTAGGTACAGATTGCAAATCATTTCAAATATAAACAATAGATCAGCAGAATTTCCCAGCACCCCTCTAAATGGCAAAGAACAAGACACCTAATCTGATATTTCCCGCGATTGGAAACAGGAAACTTCATGTCCGGCCAAGAGAGTAGATCTGGTGGTTATAAAGACTTGAAAAGACTACATTTTCTTTACTATAGTCTGAACAAGAAGCTGTTTTATCTTAATTTTAGCTAAAGTGGTTGTCATGGTGACTACAAAAGAAAATTAGTAATAATGAACCCTCCAACTAAAATCTAGTCACACACACAGTTTTGTTGTGACCTTGTTTTTCTTTATCACTATCATTAGTAAAGGATATTGATCTTATGATAAATCTGATCAATTTAATCAATATATGTTTCAAAACACACTAGAGACATTTCATGACATTACCATGGCAACAGAAACCGTCTTGAAATATGTTGTTTTTAAATCTTCCCCAAAATACTTATGAAATGTTTCAGGGTTTAACTCAAGGTTAATGGTGCATTTGCAATAAAACAAAATACTAATTTATTTTTGCGGTGTTTTTCTCTACCAGTGTTTGAAAATGCATTACTTTGACACAGAATAATCAAATTTGTTAAATAATACTAGAAAATTTGGTTTTGAAAACACTTGTCAAGCCATATTCTCTTTTTACAGAACCTTTATATAGAACCTAAAGCGGAATTCCCCCCTTAGTACAAATGGGCCAAAGAACATGGCTAACACACCAAGTGGTGGCACCGTGCACACCTGAGATTCACATGCACCCGTGTCGTGCAGCGCTGCTCTAACATAACACCGCCCAGTTCTGTTCACATCATTTCAATCACCTTTATTAGGAAAACATGAGAACATTGTGTTCATATAGATGCAATTCTCTACTCGGATATGATGAACGTGGAATAAATAATCCCAACAGTTGCTTCTGCACGTCTCACTGGGAGCTGCAGAGAAAATCACCCCCCCTAGACACGAGTCTGGTAGTACGTTTATTTCTCTTGAAGTGTTACATGTTGAGCAACAAACTCACATTTGTCTTCCGCCACACGTTTATATGCAGCAACAGAGAATATCCCAATAAAGAACACTACAGGACTGGCAAATCAGATGGGACATATATACATATCGTCGATGTACATATATTGTTGCACAGGATTTTTATGGATCTACAGATACGTTTGCATGTGCAGAGGTTGGTGAGAGCAGTCATGGCTGAACTAAAACTTTAAATAGAGACAGACTGACAGAGCAATGCCGGCACAAAAAGCCAAACCGTCACAGAAATAGAAGAGCAACAGAACAGGTCCTCGTGACCGAAACAAAAATTAAAAAAAATAAAACGATTAGATGGCCGGCGGCTGGAATGCAAAGAAAGAGTCTCACACAATCACACAGAGTTGTAAGAGAGCCACAAAAAAACCCAAAAGAGAGCGTTGCCTCGGAGAAACATGATTCTGGTGACGCAAAAAGCCAGGTCCACTTTCAATTCTGACCCGCCTAACAAATGACCATCAATAACAAGACAGTATGTCAAAGAAGGAGGCTTTATTTTATTCTCAGTGTGGCTATTTTATGTACAATACTAAGACAGGCGACTTCATCTGGTTCTCACGCTGACGTGTGGTTGTCAATCGTGTCTCTTCTGTCCCGTCTGTTTGCAGAGGACTTTGCTGGGATATGATGGAGTTTAAGGGGTCAGAGTGGAAGTGGTTTCTCCCTCAGCAGCATCCTCCTGACGAAGGCTTGACGGTGGTGCCGGGGGTCAGCTTCACATTTGGCTTCTCCCCACCGCCAGCTGTGGCTCCAGGCCCCATCCTTTTCTTGATTTCAGCCGCCATGGTCATGAAGGCTTGCTCCACATTGGTGGCGTTCTTGGCGCTAGTTTCCAAAAAGGGAATACCCAGAGAATCTGCAAACTCCTGGACACAACAGAAGAGCCAAAGTGAGACCGTCTCCATTGACCTATTGATAGCAGCGACTAATGAAACAGCACGAACCACGGGGAGCGTGTGGCTGTACGCCAAACACAACAGTGATCAGACTCAAGATTTGGGCCCACAAGTCAATTTAACTGCGTCCTCAACCGTAACCATGAGCTGTGAAACGTGAGACAGCAGCATATTAGCATCTGCACCACTGAAATCCAGATAGCACAAGCTTCTCAGCTTTAGTTTACAGGACGGGAGGCAGGCAAACAGGAAATTGACATGTTTCCACATGCAAGTGCAGCTAATTCAGGTGCCACAATCCACCTAACTTGTCTGAACACTGAAAAAGAAAGTGGAAGCTAATAGCTGACAAAACTGTACAAGTTAGGCTATAACGTGTACATGGCGGTGTTTATGGACGGGGCCCCTCACCTTAGCCGTTGTGTAATCCACCACCTTCTTTGTCGTGAGGTCACACTTGTTTCCAACCAAGAGCTTGTTGACGTTTTCACTGGCGTAGCGGTCGATCTCCTGTAGCCACTGTTTGACGTTGTTGAAGGACTCCTGAGAACGAGAGCGTAGAGATGAGCTGCTTTCATCATTGGACTGGTGTGTGTGTGTGTGTGTGTGTGTGTATGTGTGTGTGTGTGTGTGTGTGGCTTCCTGGGATTTGAACCTGCAAACCTCCGATTAAAAGACCAATTCCTTCCCTCCGAGAGATCCAAACAAGCATATTTTTGGTGAAAAGTTAGAAATGGAAGCTGAATGACTCCATTGTGCGGCTGTTTAACAGCAAATCCCATCGGCTCATGTGAATGTGATTACAGTCGTGAGTAATGAGGAGCGAGGCAGCGTTCTACAGACCTGGTCTGTGACGTCATATACTACAATGATTCCATGGGCACCTCTGTAGTAGCTGGATGTGATTGTACGAAACCTCTCCTGGCCTGCAGTATCCCACTGTCAACAGGAACACACCACAGGTTACACACACATATACAAAAGTGGTGTTTTAATGTGTATTTTCAACAGAAATCACCCAACCTGAGTCAGGCTGCCTAATTTTGCTGAGATGTATTGAGTAGATTAACACACACTATTGTTACTATACTTTTAAAACATTCTAAAAAAGATATAAACATGTTACACTTTGGCAGCTATCAGGATTTTTTCAGGCTGTCATTTATATGATAAACAGAATCAATATCCAATAATACAGTCAAACTCTGGACTGAAAAAGAAGGGGAAACATATAGAAATGTACATTTCTTGGTAATATCAGCACTGCTATAAGACTAAATAATCCTAAAGGCAGTTTGGACACCAACAGCCTGTCGTTCACTTACAATCTGAAGCTTAATGGTCTTTCCATCCAGCTCTATGGTTCTTATTTTGAAGTCCACACCAATTGTGCTAATATAACTTTCTGTGTATGTGTCATCCTGCAGAGAGAGAACAGAGACATTTGGTGCCATTGCCGTTCCATAGAAACAGAAATCCAATTAACAGAGTTGTTTTTATTAATCAGCATATAATTAAAGTAATCTAAAAATGAAGGCACGGAGAAACCTACTGCAAATCGGAGTAGGAGGCAAGACTTTCCAACCCCAGAGTCACCGATTAGGAGCAGCTTGAATAAATAGTCACTGCGAGGGGACATTAAAGACAAACCTTGGTTAGATAGTTGCACATTTATAACCAACAAACTATAGATGTGTGAAAATAAAAATGAAAGAGGAAAAAATAAATGGAAAAGTTTAAAAAAAAGAAAAGAAAACCAAGGAACAGGAACAAGTTGGTCCACGAAATCCACGACATCACCAGCTGTGAGAGGAAATATTTCCTGAAACCTGCAGCACTCAGCAGATTACAGGAGGAAGTGCAGGCAGCAGAGGGATCATATGAGTGGGGACATATTAGATAGCCGGTCCCGTCTCCACTGAGGTGTCTAGACCCCTATGTTAACGTACCCACACTTTTATATGCAGAGTACTTACAGATGACAATATCAGCATGTGCTTATTTCATCAAGGACCCTGCGGGACGCTAACATCAACAGGTCGCAGTGGCTAGAAATGGTGATGCACGGATAATCTGTGCAAGTCGCACCTGGTGGGTCCGTCACACGTCCCTCCAGATGCTTGTCAACCCAAGAAATACAATAAATATGAGCCATTTGTTTGAGATTATCAATACGACATCCACAGGACATCTAATGGGTGTCCACAGGACATCTAATGGGTGTCCACTGGACATTTTGGAATGGGGAGAAGAATAGAAGTACTCAAGTGCTTCCGATTACTCAATACTGCTGTGGTGAAATGGGTGGCATGTGACCTACACATGACTAAGAGTCGGGATGGGCTCCTGCACCACCACAGGCAGATATGAGTGACAGTCAGGTGAATCACAAGGTGAAAGGGTAGAACCTGTTGGACGTAAACAACCACTCGCTATTACAGTAACAACCAAGTGCATATTAACAGCGTGTCGTCATACACATGGCAGAGCGCTTCAGAAATGCTAAATATTTCATTAATTCAGCCGGAGCGACGTCCTTGACAATCATTGTGGCGTAGCTAAAGTAGTATGAACAAACCGGTCAAGGTTTGCACCTGTACCTCTCAGCTACAGACTGCACACCGCATCATTACACTGTATTTACAACTTTATCTTGAGCAGGAGATCGAAACCGTGGCCAGAGCTGTCTGTAGACCACCGGCACTGGGCACCAGAAAGATACTTCTGGACCAAACCTGAACCACACACCTGACAGGGTTTAACACCTAGTAGTCATATCAATATGCAGACTTTGTTAGAAAGCTAGCAGCTGGCATTTGCTAGCGTCAGCTGATGTTGCTAGCTCAACTGCTAACATGAAGTTGTTGGCCAAGCCAGATGCTAGCTCGTTAGCGCACGGCTAACATTAGCGGACCGAGACGAACCGGAGCCCGGCTATGAAGGATACTTACTATTCGGGATTCATCGCGGCCTCCTTGAGTTATGTGTCTCCTTTAAATGGATGTTTGTTTTCACCCGTCGAAAGACGACCAACGCTGTGTAGCTGTGAACACAAGACGGACGGCTAGCTTACGCTGCGCGCTACACTACAACCCCAAAATGGCTGCAATTCCAACCAGGAAACCGCTAACATTAGCCGGCCGATTTGGCCACGTCAGGAGAAATGCAAAATACGTAGCTAGATTATGCGGATGAGTTGTCGACAAGCAACCAGCGGTAGTTTAATTGGAGATCTACGCGCTTCAAACGACTAATCAATATCTGCGGCTGAACACCTTAGCTAGCGATCCTTTTATCCCCGCTTTGATGTGCGTGTGGGTCTCTCACTGCCGCTTCGGTCAACTGTCAAGCTCGGGGAAAGACTACGTCATTTTGTGAAACGTGGCAAGAAGGAGTTGCCGAAGTCCGATCGACTTCCGGAGCGGACTTGGACGAGCCGTTAAAAGACTTTTAAACGGTCCCAGGTCGGATCTGTGGATCCATCCCAGTTATCTGAGAGCACCTGCTCCAGTTTCAGGTAGACTCTCACCTGGACCTGCAGGACCCCCCCTTCTGGTGCCGGTAACCAGGACCGGGATCAGCGAGTCTAACCCCCGTTTAAATCCGACCAGATCACCAATATGGCCAGTTTTTATGTCTGTGTGGGGCATTTTACACAGGCAAGACCGAAATCTGGGTCTGTTCGTGGGGGACGACATTCTAAACTCGGCACCAGCTCACTGGTTTGGTTGGATCGGACGTTTCATGGGAAATGACGTCATTCTGACTAAGCTGAAAATGTGCTTCGCTTCGACAACTTCGCTATTTTGAAGCGTCACTTCTGATGACATTAAGAAAAAAAAGTGGAAGTGATTAATAAACATCCTGGACAAAGCTGGAAAAGTTGTTCTTTTTAATCATAATCGCAGTGGTAAACATCAAAGACAGGCAGAGTGCTTTGGTGACCAGCTGTGACGTCACTGAGGAAGCGCTGGAGTGTTTTAAGGCAAGAGGTGAATTAAAAGCACTGGAGGTGTCAAAACTGATATTCCTGGTGTCATTTATAACATTTTCTGCTGTTATAACAGATATTGCACCGCGGTGACGACAGAAATAACGTCTCTATGTCGTTTTGTCATGGAGGCCTGAGCTGCTTCCTGGGTTAGCGTTGCCCTGGAAACATTATTGCTGTTGGGAGAGACAGTATGGCAGGAGAAATAAAGGCAGGAACCACATTTTCTTAGCTCAAACGACAGCTGTCCAAAGGTTCCATTTACGAGAATAAAGCTCAGTTTCTTGGGAACTGGGGGAAAGCGGAAGGTTGTCGGTTCAAGTCCTGATGTGGACAAAAACATAGGTGATCTGGTAGCAGGGGGAGCTGCCAGGACACCTTCAGAGCAGTGCCGAGGTACCACTGAGCCTGGAACCCAACCTCCAAAATGCTAGATCCATGGGATAGAACCAGCACACTCCCCATCGTCCCAATCGAGGGAATAAATAATGGTTTATCTAGAGTGTAAACGCGATGTTAATTCTGTGAATCCTCCTTGGGCTCAAAGGTCAAACATGGCCTCCGTCATCATGTCAGAGGTCGTCCTACTGTCATTTGGATAAAGTCACGTGCCTGCAAATAAGAGATGACACAAACGTCACGAGCACTGAAAATCTCCATTAAACCGCTGGCAGCACAGTTTAAGAGGAAGCAGAAGCAGACTCACATCGAGCAAACCCCTGACCTGGTCCAGATCGGAGGGCTCCCGGACGTCCTCTTGCTGTCCCACAGCTCCGGAAGTCCTCTCAATCATCAGCAGCGTGTCCCGTAAGACTGGAGAGGAGCGCAGAGGTGACATTATAGACACTGGCACTGAAACTGGCGCACTCTGAATGTGTTCGGCCCACACACACACACACACACACACATGGAGAGGTGGCGTCGATGCAGTTGAGAAGACGGTGTCCCGTGTGCAGGACGGAGGACGTCAGTGGCTGATGGAGATGATCAGAAACAGGGTCACCGTCCACTGAAGCTCTGCTCCACAGCTCCGTCCTCTCTGACAGAGCATACAGCTGCTGGATGAGCTGCTCCAGCTGTGAGCAGAACGTCTGGAACAACACACACAATGTGGGTTCACAATGTTCTTGATCTTTTTACTACATTATTTTGGGATGTAGACACGAGAGGCTACCTGGAGATGTCGAAGCAAAGAGCCGCTGTCTTCCCGACTGCCCCTCTGGCTGCGTGGCGATCTGAGGAGCTCGGCCAGAACATCCTCCTCTTGGATGCAAGCGCCACCTGACCTCCGTCCAGCAGGCGCCACCAACTCTCCAAAGCTCCGTCTCAAAGGCTCGGACACCCCACGATCGGCTCCTGACAGACAACATTTGAACATTAAACTATATTCTAGCCAACTCTCTTGTTCTGGGGAGGGGGGGGAGAGAAACAAGGACAGAAGCATCCCTCTGTCCCCATAAAACTAGTATAAATACCGATTTGACGGAGACGACTCGTCCCTTTCCCGGCTGTCTCGGAGTTTCCTCGGCCCTCCGCCTCCAGGACCCCGGGTGCAGAGGTGGAGGAGTGGACGGAGGACGTGTGTGGTCCCAGAGATCCCCAGCTTGAGTTAACCGGCTGGGCCAGCTGGGTGGTCGCCTCTCTGACCTGTGCAGAGGGACAGACGGTTACGGCGCGTTGCTGGATCCAGCCTCAAAGCCTCATAATGCCACCTGATAATTTCATATATTATCACGTGTGTGTGTGTCCCGCGACATCCGTGTGCGTCCTCCAGATGCCTGATGATTCTGGACCACGCCAGCTTTGTGTATGTTGAGGGCTGACCTGTCTGGACAGCAGCTTCAGCTCCTCCAGCTCCAGTGGAAGATGCCAGAACTCCTCCTCATCCTCGTCCTCCTCCTCGCCACGCGGGAGAACACTGGTGGAACCAATAAAAGCCGGGCAGGAGGACGGAGATCGGCGCTGATGACCGTCTGACGGGCTTCCTCTGTCCCGCAGGGACAATCCGAGAGGGTCTGTTTGAGAGAACTGGAGCCCGTCTGAGGAATCGGTGAGCACCTGCTGATCACGTGACCTTTGACCTTCAGAGTTTCTGTCTCTGCTTTGTTCTGTTTCACAAGCTGAGAAGCCCGGTGCTGACAGGCTGTTGGAGCTACAGAGGCGGTCCACTTCAATCCCCGAGTCCCACAGACTGGATTTTGTTTGGAGCCGACTGCTGTTCCATTCAACGAGCTCCCGTTCTGGTCTCAGAGGGTAGGTGTAATCCAGGAGGGTCTGGTACTCCTGGTTTGGATCCCAGGCTCTGGAACGTCGATCTGGAGACGGAGGTGAGGTCTTGGGGATGGCGCAGGCCCAATAGTTCAGCTGGTGCACAGACAGCAGATGTCCATTTGAGGGTTTTCCAGAGAAACGGGATTTTTGCTGCCCCTCAACGCCAGTCAGGCCTGTCCCGGAATATCTTGAGCGAGGGGTGTAGCTGGGGTACAAGACGGTGGAGGTTAGCGGTGGCCGGAGAGGCGTGTTCAGCCTCTGAACCTCCAGGATGGAGCTGGACAAGCTCTGCTGAGGCCATGTCCTAACAGGAAAGGGGGACTCGCACGTGTGCGGGTTGTGCAGCACACTGGTGCCGAGGTCTGAAACACCCACAGGGGAGCTGAGGTCTCGGCTGGACGATGAGACGTCACTGTGGGAGCGGTCAAAGCTCTCTAGAGTCAGCTCTAATGGTGTCAAGGAGCTCACATCAGTGTCTTTCTGGGTTCCTTCGCTCCTGGAAACGTCCTGCAAAGGACAACAATGACTGTAACGTGGTTGAACATTGCGTCTTAGAGAAGCATCCAGACATCACCGCTACTACTACACTAGCATCATTAACATTGTTATCTAATAATAGAAGGCAATAATCCTAATTTGGGCTCTAATTTTCGAAGAAATTATTGATCTAATCAGAACGTTGTAATATTTACATGGTATTTGAATATTCTAACAGTTGGTGCATGGAAATTTAAGGCATGAAGGAAACAAAACCATCTTTTTCCATATAAATTTACATAAATTGACCTTTCGTTTTGGTCAGTTTTGGCTGTACTTTCCAGGCTTGTCATGATGTCTTTACATATCAGAGAGGTTTGAAAGTAACTTTGGGCTTCTTGGTATGAAATTGACATTTTAAAACGCATTAATTAACTCACTGTTTTAACCTCCTTTTTTATCAATCAATAAACAAGTTTCAAATTCTGAAATAAAGATCATATTCGAGCTTATGGAAGTCCTCCTCACCTCCTCTGTTTCAGTCTTCTTTAAGATAGATGTAGGTGTTGAAGAGACCAGAGGCCGTCGGACCAAATAGCGCCTGTCTCCCAGATACCTGGAGGCCGTTGCCATGGTAACGTGTTTGCGCGACCCTCCCCTGTCTCCCGCTGGCTTCCACTTGCTTTTATCATCTTCTTCTGCCGGGGGTCTCGGCGAGAACGTGCTGCTGTGTTTCGGCTCCTCCATCCTCCATCATTGTGAATGGGATTTATGGGAGGACGGAAATGACGGCAGGTCCTGTCAAAAACAGCAAACGGAGACGTCAGACGCAGCAGCAAATGTGGCAGAAAGGGGAAAAGCATGGACAGTTTTTACTGGAGCCTGATAGACAACAAAGGACAATCATTGTAAGCTGGAAGATTCAAATATTCACGTGAGGGTTTGAGGACAAAGTGAGGCTGAACGCTCAAACAAAGGACTTTGCATTCCAGGTCATGCTAACAATCATATTGTACAGTGTAAAACATTGTCTCTGTAGTTCTATTCATTCTTTCCAAGGAATTTGGCTTATTAAAAAAATTGCAAATCAGGGCTATAGAGTGCCGCCATGAGAGGCTCAAACGTTCTCACGGTCTGTTTCGCGAGATAAATGTTCAGATTACAAAAATAATGAAAACAGCCACACAGCCCAGGGGAGATTCTCTTTACAACTCCATAATTAACATGTGTCAAATAGATTTTTCAATTAAACCGTGGCAGCAATTTTGTCCGGAGTATTTCTACAGGAATAATAAGCTTCCTGCCTGATTGAGCTCACCAGGACTGCATGCTCAGACCTGTCGGTGCTCACTGACCCAACACAGAACAACAGATCAGACTGATCCCAGAGCTCTACTGGGCCTTAGTGACCAAAGACATGAGTCTCATTTTTAAAAAATAACTGCTAGATGTGTTGTTGTTGTTGTTTTCAGAAAGTGTTGGAAACACCAGTATGACATCTGACTGGCTCATGCATTTATCAGGTTTATAATACTGCCCGTCGTTTCCATGGTGATGGTTTGAAACTGTCACAGGACACAAGAGGGACATGTCAATCAAGGTCAACAAAGGGCAATTCTTTTTTATGCTCTTTTAACAACAAAATCTTAGCTATGGTTTAGCAGCTAATACCCAAAACACTGTAGATCAAGAAAACTGCAACAAAAAAAACGACAACAAAAAGAGAAAAAATGCAGTGGTTGTATTTCAGATGTAGCAGAGGCACAAATACCTTATTAACACACACACAAAGGGGCTTTTTTGAGCTTTTGCTCGGGCCCAATAACTGGGTTTATCTGTAGGAGGAAGGAAGCAGATCAAACTTGAAACCCCAGCACCCCCCTCGCCCCCTGTGGAGCCACAGCTCGGCTTTCACGGAAAACCTGTGCGTAATTCGTGCGTATCTGTTTAGAGTCCTTACACCACCCCTCATCATTTTGCTTGGCCTGCTTTACCACAACACGTCGCCTGCAAACTTCACTATTGGGAAAGTCAAGTCACCGTTATTCCCCTGTTTCGATGTGGGAAAAGACAGAAATATACTCACGGAGCGCAGCGGCGAGAGGCGCCCAGCTGAAACAATCCCCTCTTGTCAGCACCGCGGCTGCAGCCTTCTTCCAACGCGACGTGTCCGCCGCCCACAGCGACGGTCCTTTTTCTTCTTCCCCAATTTTTTTTCTTTTTTTTTTTTGATCGCAAATGCTACGTAGTCTGTTGACGTTGAGCGCACACACTTTCACACAGCTCCTCCGCAACGGACCTATTTCTGGCAGAAAAACGGGGCGACTGTTCCCGTCGGAGGCAGCGAGCGACTCGGCTGAAGTCGACAGGTTTCGCTTCGATGGTAACAGTTCACGTGTTGGCCGCTAGAGGGCAGTAAATAAAGAAGCAATAACTCGATTCAACGAGGTTAATACACCCCTCTAGCGGCCAAAACATGAACTACGCTCGTTTTTTTTTTTTTTAGTTTTTTTTTTTTTTATGGAATTCAAATCCGTCCACCGTCCACAGGTGGATAGACACCAAATAAGGAAGTGAATTGTTAATAGGTATTATAACAACAAAACTAAATACAGTAGATAACCATCTATGTCTTTAATGATTTTCATATTACATTCTTTGGACAAATGACAACACAGTACAGATACAGAAAATTCAATCTATAAGATTAGCATCAAGGTGCAAAATAAGAGACAAAAAAAATTAGGATAAATATGTGTATATACTGTAGTCACTAAGTGCCACTTGAGGCGGTGAACTAGAAGTCGACGCATCGTCCCTTTCTTTCCCAGTCTCCATATCGAGTGGGTTCTGGACCACGAGGACCACCCTTCTCCTTGGTGACAGGGTTCACATCATCAGGGAACCCTGTGAGATTACATCAGAATGTTTCAAAATCAATGATGGTCTAATTCCATAACAATCTCATCAACTTTATTACAGTGGGACCTCTACTTACGAACGTTTCTACATGTGGAATTTTCAGGTTACGAAATGTCCCAAAGGGAAAATATTTCCTCTTGTTATGAAAGAAATTTCAGGATACGAAAGGCAAAAATACGCTACCGCTGTTATTCGCAGCTCACGGAGTTTAGAGAACATAAACATGCATGTAGCTGTTCTGCCATTGGCTATCACCTAGCATTTTCCTGTCATCCCATTGGCTAGGAGGGATGTCAATATGTACAGTTTGTGTGTATCCCAGCTTCGCCTTCGTTTAACTTTTATTTATTGTGGGTGTTCGTATGTTTGTCCATTAGATGTCGGTGTTACCACAAGTGTTAACGTTCGTTGCTAGTAATGATGGCTAATGTAAGATTAGCCTGTAATAAAGTTCATTTTGTTCCTGGAGAAGCCTTGCACTGAATTCCTACATTTATTGTGCAGTAATCTAATTGTAACATGTATTTGTTACATGCTTTAATGCATTTTTATGATTTATTAAAAAAAAATGATGTCCGAATTTTTGGGGGCTTGGAACGGATTAGGGCATTTACATGGAAAACGCGTCTCTACTTACATAATTTTCAGGTTACGAAACAACTTCCGGAACCAATTAAATTCGTAAGTAGAGGTCCCACTGTATTAGTACTAATCTATGCACCTAGCCACACACATTGAAAAAACATATTCTCACTTTGCAGGGCATCTTTAGACTTCTCATCGGGCCGGTCAAGACGACCCTGCGGGGTTTTGGCTTTCTTCAGCGGTTCTTTGTTAGTTGTTGTTCCGCTGGCTGATCGCAAAGCTCCTAAAAGATGGGACAAAATAAGAAATATGTTTAAATAATAATTAAAGCTGCAAGCAGTGTTCAACGGGGCCTAGCTCTCCATCTCCCAGTGAATTTGTCCTGGCCCCTGGACTCCTGCACCAGTATTTGAACTTCAGTAACAGCTCTGTCAACATGTTCAGTTGTGCTGCTGTTGCATATTCTCAAAAACTATTTTTATTTTCAATAAACAGTTTGTTTCATTATCTGTGGTGTCTTATATGAAGGGTTGTCCATGTGCAGTTTGTTGGACAAACTTGTTTAAGCTAACATAACCTAATTTTAGTCACCTTTTATTTTTTGAGGTTTAAAAGCATAGGTGACCTTCTTACTCCTGTGAACGTGACCTTATTGACTTGCTACACTGTTGCTTGACTTGTTTATATTAAGGTGATGTAATGTTTACGTGTGATTTTGTTTAGATTCTCGAGTCCTGGATTCATATTGATGCTATTATGAGGTCTATTTATTTACGTAGGAATAAATAAAACGTCACTAAATTGCTATAACGCACGGACCGCCACCGCCTTTTACGGTATTTTAAATAATGCCTAAGTAAATATCAGTAGTTTTACATGGAATTATGATGAATGTAAGTGGCTCTTAAAGCACAGATTAAAAGTAAGCCTAGTGAGACACACTGACCTGTAAATGCAGATTTGACCGGTCGACTCTGAAGAAGTCCTTGTCTGCAAAACAAAGGTACCAACGACCGCGAAAGAAACATATCTGGAGATGAAAATATAAGAGAAGACGCTGTTAGGGCACTTACACAATTATAGTTGTTTTTGACGCGTAACTGTGGCGTATTTATACGTCATCATCAGGCGCCGGAGGGAGCGTGTAGTGCTTTCATATACCAACAGGGGGAGACAACGCATTAATAGCAGCGGATCATTCTCACAACGGTCATTATGACTATCACAAACTATTTTAAATGCAATAATCTAGAAGAAAGAACTCATTCTGCGCATGACAGAAATTAAATGTGAACCATTGAGTCAAAATTTTCTATCGCATTTTGTGGCCATAACAATTCCATTATCAGGAATTTATGCTCTATCAAATATGCGAATTATTTTCAGAAACATTTCAAAGATTTATTGATTTTTTCAAAAGCATTATATTACATTTTCATATTTTCCTTTACTGTCCTGCATTTCAAATGGTTGTACTGCGAAGATCATCCAATATTCAGTGAGTGAGTTAATATTTGTCACTGAGTCACTGGAATAATGTCAACTTTTCAAGTAGTTTAGTTAGTAGTACTGGGTTGTTTTCTTAAGTTTAAATTTAATCTTTCATTACGTTATGGATGCAAATATTGTACTTTACATTTAATTTAGTAAGTGGTTATAGATAATAATTCACATTTTAAACACATGTATTACTGATGGACATACTATGAAAATTATATGTAGTATTGATTCAAAACGCATTCATTCAGACTAGTAGACAAGGGGTCAGAATAAATAATTTTATTTCATAAATACAGAAAAAGAAAGTAACAGTTAATTAGTAAATAAGAGCATAAAATATTGAACAAGTAAATTACGGTTTCAGTAGTTGAACTACATTTATGACAGATTTTATTTTATTTAAATAGCTGTCCATCAAAAGAAGGTAATATTTTCAAAAGGTCACTTGAATTTAATGAAAGCGTCAGACGCCACTGATACAAAATTGTTCAAATCATCCGCTTGGTGGATGATGAATAAATCTTTTACTAAATATATCTCTTTACTTTAATCCAGTTAGCTATCCTTCAACCTTGAAAATGTCCCATCCATCCCACAACAGGACGCTGCCTCCACTGTGCTTGAATCCTGGGATGGTATTAAACTGGTGATTAGACCTGCCTGGGTTCCTCTGAGCATGACAGAAAAAACACAAGAAAGTTCAATCTTGGTTTTATCAAACCGGAGAATCTTGTGTGTCATGGCTCCGGTCAGGTGGATCAACTGGATCTTTCTGCCATCTGCACTCAGGACCTGCTCAGCTGGGACAGGCAGCATTTCTGTCCCAGTCTGCTACAACAATCAGGACGGTTCTTCTTCTTTTGAGTTGATTGGCGGCTGGTAACCAACGTAGAGGGGAAACACTGCCCCCTAGCGGACAGGACCAGGTGGGTCAATCGATTAGTAAAACAGAACCGAGGAGAAAAGAAATTAACAAAGCTAAGGACAAACCTGTAGACTTGTGACACTTCCCTCAGCCAACCACACATACCATTTTCTCCCAGCTTTTAAACCCCAGCCAGGCACGCACCGTTCGCTAAATTTTTGTCAACACTATTGCTTTGGACTGACCTCCCGTCTGATGGGCCCTGCCTGCTCCTGACCTGCCTGTCTCCTTGTATTCTGCCTGGCCTCGTCCCTGCCTGCTGCCTGCCTGGAGTTGTCTGCCTGATTTCCTGATCCCGGATTTATTGACTCTGGATGAATTAGATCACTTCCATGAGGGAATCGTCCCAACGATTATTTCCTGTTGGAATTTACATCCTGCTGCGCGATCATCCATCCTTTATCCTGAAAAACTTTTTGTCTTTTGTTTTGTCTTCAGTAAAGTTCTGTCATCAGTTACTCCTCAGTGTTTGTGTGCTACATTTGGTTCCTTTTCCAAACTTCTACCATTCCAGAATGATGGATGTTAATGTCTATTTGCTTAGTGTTTATGATAGTGTGATATAACATACTATCACAGATATTACGACCATTCTTTTTTGGTTTTGGATAATGCCATCCCATGTCTGTCATGGGAAAACAAACTCTAAAGGCCATTGCAAAGAATTACACCTAAAATGTAGGTACAGATCAATTTGTTGATGGTATTTTGTAAAATATTCAGGCTTATTTCAATTGCATTCTTAATTTATGTAGTGAAGGAATTATCCAGCAGAGCAGTTCCACAGTTAAAAAAAAATATTGGAAAGATATACGCAGTATTACATTGTAATTATTTTTGCCCAGTTTGCTTCTGTTAAAACGTTTTTTTTTTCCCTGCCACTGTTGCTTGTTGGGGGTCAGACTGTTTTTCTGTACAGAACAGAAGTTCTCGATATGTTATTGTAAATCATTATAGTCTGTCATCTTATCAGTCAGATTATGTTTTAATTCAAAGGTGCTAAAACAAGTGCACTGTTGTTTTTGCAGTTGAGTATAAAGTCCACTAACATGGCAGACATACACAAATGATACACATATAGACGTCAAGTATGAAAATATGCTTTCTGAAACAACATATATGTTTCTGAAACATCAAGTCTTTATGGGTCAATATATTACAGCTGTCTGTCTAGGGCTTCCTGCAGGTTCCTGGAGAACACAGATGGGCAAAAAGCCCTTGAAAATGGTCCAATATCAGTCTGGTCTGTGCATCAAGGTCTGACTTCACACCTCTGAAACATCCAGATGTGGACCCCCATTACATGGGCGTAGTGCTGAGGACCCTATCCAAAACACGTGTAAGAAAATCGTCATCTGACGGCGCCATGGCTGAGTTTTTACTCGCAGGTGGACACGCTGCTGATCTTGGCTGTGTTTTCAGTCCAGGGTTGCAGGTTCTGCAGGGCCAACAAGGAAGTGTTCTGTAGGCACAGAGGATCTGGTGTGACCGGCTGGTTGATAGTCTTCTGGAACGCCTCCTGCTGTAGTTGCATCAGGATGCGGTTGGCCTGTTGGCGCTCTGCCTCCCGCTCCTCTGCGGTCTGCCGCCTAAATAAGTGCACAGAGAGGCGTTTCAATTAGTGAGATTCTTCATTTGGAACAGAAGCATTTTAGCGGCTTTAACACCTCCATTATTACGTTAATCTCCTTTTCTCTTCACTTTTCTCTTCAGTGACAATTATTGGCCTTTATTGTCATTTTTATAATGGTGTGCCAAATGCAGCTTCATTAAAGAGATGAAATGATCTTTTGGAGCTTTTATCTCTTCTTTATCTTCAGGAGGAAATGTTATTTTTCAAACACAACAGTGTGATAATCCACTGGAATAATAATCTATTTTTGAGTATTTAAGAAGATGTGAAATACTAATAGGGTCCAAAATAATCTTTGTATAACTCAATATAAATGGCCATATATATCGAATAAAAGTACAAAATTGTTTTTTAAATGAAAAGACAATTATAATGTAATTTTCACCTCCGCTTTCTTTTCAAATTTGTTATTCTGTCCATGTTCTAAAGGATTCTAATAAAATGCAATAAATAGATTAAATATCTATCAAAAGAAATAATAAAACACATAAACAAAAAAAACCCAAATTGTGTTATTGCACAGAAAAAAAGGATTCATCCCTTAAACCAGTTTTGAATTTTGTAAAAATCCTACCTCCTACTTATTTATCCATATATTTCTATGATTAACTATTTTTTTAAACAATTAAAGAAAAGAAATAGATTCATTTGAGTTGTCCTCACTGACTAACTGACAATTGACTTTCTCTTCTAAACCACATTTCTAGAACCTTTAAAGCTTCTCCGAGCGTCGCGCGCCCAGTAAAAACATCACGTGTTCCTTCAATAACGGTGAATGGGAACAAAGTATCGCCTTTAACCAAATCCGTTTATGTTGCAAACTGTTGTAAACATTGTGGCCCTCACCTCCATTTGGTGCGTCTGTTCTGGAACCAGGTCTTGACCTGCGCGTCCGTCATCTTCAGAGCCTTGGCGAGCGCAGCTCTCTCCGCAGACGCCAGGTATTTCTGCCGGTGGAAGCGTTTCTCCAGCTCACAGATCTGCAGCCGTGTGAACGACGTCCGCGGCTTCTTCTTCTTAGGAGGGGTTCTGTTCTGGTACGGATGACCTATGCGACGTGTCACAGTGAGGGGTGAGAGGGACACTGGACCAGAACGGACAGGACAGCACAGGACAGGACAGGACAGGAGGCGAAAAGGAAAGAAGAGGACAGTTGAAAACAGGCAGTAGAATGTGAAGCAAGGAGGAATGTGAGGCAGAACAGTGGGCCTTTAATCTCAACTACGGTTCAAAGCTATAAAATAATAAAGTCAGATATGTCGTCAGAATAAACCTATTACAATTCATTACCATATTTTTATTTTTATTTTATAAATGCTAATTTGTGTTTATTATTTGGTTTGTGTAGAGTCAGCAACTAATACAGACCTATGGTGGCTTTTTTCTTGACCAATTGAAAGAGCGTGTTATCTTTTTGGAAAGAAAATACAAGGGAATTTGTCACATTTATTATTAATGTATTATGACAAGCTTAAAATTTCCTCTGACAGTGAAGAGAAAAAAAACATTTTTTTGTCTGTCTTTGATGAGAATCTGTTGGGAAATGAAGTACAGCTTTAGGGCCGGAGGAGGACTCGCACATTCCCCCAGAACATTAGGGAACGGCACATGTTTTAACGTTTTAACGAAATTTTAAGGCAGAAAGTACCTGTGAAGCGGTCTTTGGTGTAACGCCGGTTGCTCTCCATCCAGGGGAACGTCAGCGTGTTCATGTTGCTGATGTTCCCGCCGACCGGCGGCACAGACGCGCTCCCGCAACTCAGGGGCCGGTGCGCGGGGACGCGGATGACCCCCGCGGCGTTCGTCGAGCCGTTAGTCCCGTTTGCGTTCATGCACATGTTCATGTGGTAAGCCCCGCTAAGTGACGCCATCCCGCACGAGCTGGCGTTGCCGCTGTATCCACCGTTACCGTACGCGAAACCGCTCGCGCTGCCATTCCCGCTGTAGGCCGTGTGACCATAGTCCGGCTCGTGCATCTTCATTCCCAACATGCAGCTGTGCTCGACGTTGCTCAGGATCTGATCGATGCCGAAGGTGATGGGCTCCACGTGCGTATGCTGCTGCAGATGTGGTCCCAGTATTCCTATGTGGTCCATGATTCCCGCGATCCTTCTCCCCCCGCTCCCGCGCGAGGAACACAGTCGCCTCCACGCGCCGCTTCCTGCACTCTTGACTTTGGGATTTGATGGGCTCGAGGCGGTTGTTATCTAGGACTATCTGTGAGTGCTCGTGGAGGAGAACGAGGCGGGACCGCCCGCCTCCTGCTGCGCGAGGACATCAATCAAAGCGCCAAATAGACAGCGCGAGACCAAGAACAGATTTTTGGAGTAGAATCACAATCGGATTAAGCCTGAGAGGCTGCTTGTATGTCTTTAAATGTAAATGAGATGGATAAAAAAGCACAAATAAAAACAAAGACAGTCAGACAGGCTGCAGGCAGAACGAAATAATATAATATGTCAAAATATGAGTTGATTACATACTGTTAAACACACTCGGACCAACAGTTAAACTCAATTTTCAGTATAATTTAGCTGTAGCCACAGGGATTTTTTTCTTTTTTTAACAATTGCTTAACAACTTTTACAGTAATTAACCTCCTCGCCCGGGAAGTTTTTAAGGCTCCCTCATAATTTCTTCTGACTCCTTTAATCGCGATTGTGTCTGAATATGAGCTAAGAGTCCTTCATTTTTGTGACGGTAATAAAAGCAACCGCATTGGGACAAGCCCAGAATTAAAACGGTGCGGCCTATTAGAGGAACAAGGTAGCTGCCAATATGACTCAGGATAATTTAGGGAACAATACTACTACTACTACTACTACTACTACTACTACTACTACTAATAATAATAATAATAATAATAATAATAATAATAATTCATGCACAGAGACCCGACTGAAATACCCGCAGAACTATGTGTGAGATAATCATATCTGTTCTACTGCAAAATTATCTTTTGGGGGAAAGAAAACACACCGTTTGCGCCGCAGTTCATCATTTCAGAAGTTTAAATCTTTTATGATATATTCTTGTTACATTTTTGCGCTGGTGATTAAACCGCCCTTTAATAGCTTCTAAAAACAATGAATGAATCAATGGAAAAATATTGACGTCTAATAGCGACTCATTTATTTTTGCACAGCCCACGTCATTATTAATTCATGCTCAGAATGATGAGGTTGCTGCAAATATTGACGCGAATTAATTTGTTGGTTTGGAAAAAACAGCAGTATAGTGTAGAGTTTCATGGCTACTAAAGGCAGAAACACCCAACTGAATAGACCATTTTAATCGGTCAGTATTTTGCAACACATAAACCCCACATTCATTACAGATATTACTGAATCCAGAAGTGCGTTTCCTGCACGATAACAAATGGGTGTAACTCTGTGTAATCGTACATCATAAAAAGATACGAGCAGCGTTCTTTACCGACACCAAAACAATTAAATGAAAAATTAAAGCACGCAGCTCATTGATTCCTCTCCTCCTAAAAACCATCGGGACTTAATTACCTCACATGATGCTGGTTCCGATGAATATTGCATGTGATACCAACTGCTCTCATTGGACGCTTGACCGCGAAATTAAAGTTTAATGCGCGCAAAAGACTCTTTTATATAAACGTAGAGAGGATTAATGAATGTTAGAATGAACCAAAATCCAGACACGAAATTAACTCAAGAGCGTCGTGGCTGCGTTCAAAAGACGACAGCTGCGTCATTATTGAACAATACTACATAAATTTAGTTTTGTCAGAAAAATAAGCTTAGATGTGTCAATATCTCAATAATAACAATAATAACTATAATAATAATGATAAAAATAGGAACGAAAACAACAATAATAATGTAAATAGTGAAACCTCTTCAATATTTAAGCAAATTTTGTTGTCCTATAGGAATGAAAGTATAATCTGATGGAAATAAAGGCTTTCTGGAGGCTTTTTCAAAAGTAAATGAAAATGGAAGCCCTCTAAAAATCTAATTGAAAAATTGAACAGACTGATAGATAAATGTGGTAGTCATTAAGATTCCATAATAAAATGATCATTCTTGCAAAAATATTGGAAATATAAATACTTTCATCATCTCCAAGAGTATTCAGCTATGATTATTTTAATTGGTACTACCATGTCACTACTTTTTTCTATTTAATGTTTATTTTAGAGTCTTGTGGAGAAAGACATATTTTCCATCTCATTTCCCCAGCATTGTTATTTTATTCTAAAATCTGGGAGGTTTTTGTTGCTTCAGCTTCAGATCACTGGTAGGTTGAAACCAGACAATTTTTCCATTGACTAAAATAAAAAGTTCTGCAAATTCAGAACTTTGATCATTTTCAAGATCTCAAAATTATTACATAACATAGTTTTAAAACACGTCACGCAAGTCAAAACACACGGAGGGGTAGAGAGTCTTCTGAGGGGGCGGGGCCTACCTGAGCAGTCCTTGACCTTTGACTACCAACTCTCTGGCGCCAGCTTCAGCTTTTCCTCTCAATACTTTCCCATAACATGAACCTCATGAGAGTCTGGAGACTTCTCAGTTTTAACCTCAGCACCTCCCCATTCATTCAATATCGTCTGTGATAAAAAAAAAATGTGCGTAGGAAGCTGACAAGTGCTGTTGGTTCCCACCTGATACTCAACAAAAATCTACTGGTGTCAAACTTGGCAGCAAGTCCAGAGGAGCTGTTGTGTTCCTCTTTCCTCTGTAAAGTGAATCCAGCATGAGCCTGACTGATGTATATCTCTGCAGACGGAGCCAGAGGATGCCCAGAGCTGCTGGGTCGGTGGACTGACAGAGGTTAATAAAGATGTCCTGAAATAACAACCTGAGGCAGGGAGATAATTTACTGATCAGCCCTAGATGACAGAGGGAAACAGCAGCCACCAGCCAGATTCACAACCCACAGCATCGTTAGCTCCACTGAGGAAACACACACACACACACACATTCTTGTACTTCTGTCTTTGTCAGGGCTTTCATAGGCGTAATGCCTTACCCAGCTCCTAACACTAACCATCCTAACTAACCTGCTAACCCTGACCTAAACCCTAATCTCAACCCTAAAACTGTCGTAACCCTCAAACAGCCGTTTGAATTTGCGAGGACAAGCAAAACTGAGGATTTGAGTGTGCAATATGTAGCAATTACAAGAACACACACACACACACACGCACACACACACACACACACACACACACACACACACACACACACACACACACACACACTCAGACACGGGTGTGCATTAGCCTGTGTTTGATGTAGTGTTAATGAGAAATTTGAGAAGGCAATGAGTCTTTATTTTGTCCCGAGGACTTCCACATGTTTTGGACAAGTTGAAACTGATGCCGCTGAAGAGTTTTTCTTCATCCGGGTTCGTAAAAATTCAAGTGTGTAACCACCATCAAATAGCTACATACGGGGAATTGTCTCGTCGTGTCTTTTTTGTGTTTTTTATGTTTATATAGTTTGGGACGAGATTACCTGTTGAAGGGCTGCATATCCAAAAATACAGATATAAAATAATTCTCAATCAACAAAAATGTACATCCCATCATCTCACCAGTGGTTTTGCTGAGCTCTGAGAAGCACTGACCCACAATCATCTCGCACACAAATGGGGGCTTCTAGTTCAGCCCTCACAGTTTTCTCCTGGTGGTGGGTTGCGGGACTGCATCGGAAGAAAAAGCCCAAACCTTTGCTTTTATATGGCAGAACTTTTTGGCAGAGACTGGCCACTCACTCGTCAGCATTTTTACCGACACTCTAGTTTGGGGACTGGGGAGAGCTCGCAGGCAGAGGCCTGCTGTTTTCCTTCCTGATGTGCGAATGACAGCTCCATATCAGTGCACTTATCACCTGAATGTCAAGTGCCTTTAAAAGAAATCCCATTTTCAGATGATTGATGGAGGCCAGTTAACAAATGAAAAGGTAGGAAAAAGTGGGTCAAAGAGGACAAAAGTAAATCTGGGAAGATGTAATCAAACCATCTAAATGTGTTTGTTTTTAACTTCACGTGCAACACAGGTATTATTCTTATTATTATTATCAATATTAATAACAGGTTGTCCTAACATGTGTCTTCATGCTGTAATTTCCAACTGTCTTTATTTAGGAACAATCAGCCATCACTCCGGTGGCAACATCAAAGGATTCAGTTGCTTTATATCCTATTTCCAACATCCTGGACATCAGAATTATCTTGTCTTGAAAATGCTCAGAAGCATGATAGGTGCTTATTTCCAGTATTTGAGCTCTCACCAAATCAAGTCATTTGATCAATGTGAGCAAGAAATGAAAAAAAAAACAGTTTTAGAAATTGATATTTCCAGGTTTTTTTGGAGGTTCCACATCAGTTCTCGTCACTGTAACGTTCTGAACGGTTTTCCATCTTGCGTCAACATTGGTTTTTTAATGAAGTACCGTGATGGTTGTTTTCACGTGTGAGTTCCGTCTTTGGTTTTATTGTAATAGATTGCGGAGTTTCCAAACTCTTCCCATATAAGGCAGCAGGACAGCCAGGATCAGTATATTTGACCTCCTGAAAATGGACTGAAGGGCTGCTGGGAGAAACCGGTATCTGTGTGGAGGAGTGAGGAGGAATTTGGGAACACTTGAGACTCTTCCCTGCAGTGGAAAATGAAGGATCTTCTGCTGTGATCTCTGATGGCTGCTGTGAGAGTCTCCACAGAGGAAGAGCAGTGTTGGCATTCGTCAATCATTTTGACTAAATATGAAGAGAACTTTGCCAGAAGCTTCCATGATGCTCCACTGTCCCCTGTCCCCCTGTCCTGTCCCTCTCAACACAACCGTTCTCATCAGCAGGTTCCACAAACATTAACTTTAATGAATACCTAAGCCTGCTCGGTATGTTTGAGCACTTTTAAAATGTTTTACGTCATTTTACTTTTGTGTATTTTATGTTTGAATGTTTTTCTAATTCTACATTTCAGGATGCATTTGTCATGTTTTAACCTAAAAAATGTCCAAATGTACATGTTTAAATATGTCTAACGCTCGCTGGCCACCAAATGTTTAAGCTAGTCGTTGCATTGGTGTTTTACAGAGAGATGAACTGACTTTTATGCTTTGGTTGAAAGAGAAACGCGGCTTTTTTTCTCTTTATCGACACATCATCAGTCTCCTGCCAACATTTCTATTGTTAACTTACTTTAATCTCAGACCAAAGTCAGTCTGCTGCTGCTTTCTTTGTTGTGTTTCATACAAATTCAACATGAAATAAGAGTTTATGGACAAGTTGTTAGTTCGATAATATATACATATATTTTTTAGGCGATATGTTTTTCTGGCGCAACAGCTACCTAAAATTATGAGATACAAAATGTCCGACCACCTAATCAGCACCAAGCTTGATAAATATTCTTGAATTTGTTGCAAATGCATAGTAGAAGATGCATAAAATACATTTTAATGCTATATATATATCTTCAATTCAATATGATTTTATCAATTCATAATTTGTGTGTCTCTCTCTCACACACATGCACACACGCACACACACACACACACACACACACACACACACACACACACACACACACACTATCTATATGAAGTGATAGACATAACAACAGAGCTGTGA
The DNA here is from genome assembly GCF_901000725.2 of Takifugu rubripes. Lineage (NCBI taxonomy): Eukaryota > Metazoa > Chordata > Actinopteri > Tetraodontiformes > Tetraodontidae > Takifugu > Takifugu rubripes. The sequence goes on along the minus strand of NC_042288.1, from coordinate 2,579,335 downwards.
TACTGGATTCCCTGGAGTCGGAGTGAAATGTCCCTTATAGACCAAACACAATTCATCATGCAGTGACGCCATTAAAGCATCGGTGTCAGTAAACACACCACTGACTGTGGCGGTTGTCCTCAAAACCTACTGTCATGGATCTGAATGCCGTGTTTAACCCTTTTCATGCACAGTCGTCAGCGGTTTCAACACCGTTTTCTGCATGACACCAGGTTTTGTTGCCTCAGTTGCATATAGAATCGACAGAATGCAAAAAAAAAAGATTGTTGCCAGATCTTCAAGCATGCAAATGAATTTTCTTTCAAATGTTTCCTTGAGAAGACACCCACGCAGGAAAAATGATCCAGGCTAAACACAAATGTATTGCTTGCATGGAATCTCGTCCCTTATCATCACTAATCATCTGTCGGATCACTTGATCCTCCATTTATGTATCAATGGCTTAAACCGATTGCCTAAAAATTTTATTAAACACTGAATTTTCATTAATTTCCCACAGGAAGAACCATGTGTCTGCAGCAGTGATTTCAATATATTTCTGTATTCTATCTAAATCCGTTTATACTGTGATCCGCTGTGATCATGTTGTGATATTTACCAACATTTTCTCAGATAAACACGATGAGAGACTCTTGTTGTATATATTCCATATGACGGCTCCACGTGCGATGTGGTCAAACACTCATTTTTGTGAGGGAAATACTTTTTCTTTTTTTCATAACAAAGGTGAAAAACCTATGAAACTGTCTTTAAAAACCAAAATCCAGGAACCAAGATTTGGCTTAAATGTATGGAGCACAGCCACATGCCCAACAGGTGGACTCCGTCTGGAGGAGCGGTAGGCCCTGTCAGCGTCCCAGGCCCCTTCGACCCCCACCATTCTTCCAGACCTACGTCCTGTAGGTCGAGTGTACACTTCCTGCCATCTCTGTCAGATCATATGGGTGGACTGGTGATTATTCTGGTTTCCAGCTCTCATCCACCCTTTGAGCAAAGGCAGCTGGGAGACGTTGTCTTCTGCGGGACAGATGGGATCATCCTTCTGGACTCCCTCGGACTCCCAAAGCCTTTGCTGCGTTGCCATACATCTGAAACTGCTTCAGGTCCCACAGACAGCGGGTCACTTCCCAACGTCGACATCTGTCAGCTTCACAATATGTGGATGCTTGAATCATTTATGCAGTTTCACAGGGGAGGAACGAGTCACGACAGATACAAGCAGCCCCCTTTAGTTTAGTTCGATCCTTTCTTTTATCTGTTCCCAATGGTTGTTTTGTTTATTTATCAGTATTGGTATTATTAGTATTACTGTATTACAGATTAGTAACAGACAACAACAACACAGATCCTAAAAAAACAATCTTAGATCTTTATTTGCTGTACTGTCTGTACACCAACTGAGGTAAAAACCCTTTTAAAATCAAGTGCACAATGACAGCATGTCGTTTGTAGAAGCTGAACAAATTGTTAAGTGGAATGTGCTCTAGTAGTAGAACACTGCCGACGTACCCTTGAGCAAGGTACCAAACTCCCCCAAAAAGGCTCATATAGGACCCTTGATGAGCTGGATCCTTTACTGAGGTCTTAACAGATTCAGCGAGTTTGGTTTTGTGATCATTTAATGTTGTTTTTAGTAGTTCTGGGTTGAGCCATGCTTCTCTACAGTCTCTATATTTCTTCTTCTACAGGTAGAAGAAAAGAAATTGACATGCTCTGTAAATCTGTGGTCGTCCACAGGCTCACGTCTTTGTCTACACCCACTTGATGGACTTGACAAACCATGATGAATGAACAACATTAAGGAAACTGTTATATTTCCTTTAAAAACATTAAAAACGACAATAAGGGGATCACTTCCGTATCAGGAAGTCTGTGTGCCTTTTTTTCCAATTCTTCCTGGGATCTGCTCATGCATTTAGCCAGTCTTACTCTCAGCCTGAGGCTGAAGCTGCTGTTCAGCCTTTAACCTCTAACGGACTGAATCTAAAAAGTCTCCACAGTCAAACCAACAAAGGTTCTCAGAGCTGCAGCCAAGACTGCTGGGAACCATCTCAAGAAATAAACTGACTCCTTATCAAATATTTAATACCAGGAATACAGAAATCAGCACCCCCCCCCCCCCCCACACACACACACACACACACCCGCGAGCACACACACACACACACACACACACACACACACACACACACACACACATAAACACACAGGGAGGCACTCCAAAAAACAGACTGACTGGTGCCTGGTTTGCCCCAGGGATGTAAGTGTGTTGGTGCATTAATGACATGCTTAGATCCACAGAGGTACAGCCCCCCTCCTCTCCTCTCCTCTCCTCTCCTCTCCTCTCCTCTCCTCTCCTCTCCTCTCCTCTCCTCTCCTCTCCTCTCCTCTTCTCCCTTCTCCCCTCTCCCCTCCTCTCCTCTCCTCTCCTCTTCTCTCTTCTCCTCTCCCTCCCCTCCCCTCCCCTCCCCTCCCTCCTCTCCTCTCCTCTCTCCTCCTCTCCTCTCCCCTCCCCCTCTCCTCTCCTCTTCTCCCTTCTCCCCTCCCATCCCCTCCTCTCATCTCCCCTCCTCTCTTCTCACCTCCTCTCCTCTCCTCCCCTTCTCTCCTCTCCTCTCCTCCTTTGACCATTTTTACTGATCTGTCTGAGTTCACTGGCACTTCATTAAGTTGCAATCATACTGACAAACTCAAGTGCAGCAGTCCCTGTTGTTTTTTCCATTGTCTCATGTGGTGAAGGTTTCTGACCAATATTTTCAGCTGAACACTTCATCGCTGGATACGGCATCAGCAAAATGCTGAATGAGCAGCATGTGTTACAAGTTCAGCATTTTACAAAGTGATGCACGTATCATATCCAAACCTTTTGTGTGTAAGTACATCAGAACCTTTCAGGTTCATCATCACTGAAGCAAACCAGTGAATAATTCATGTGTGTCTTAGATGTGAAGGACAATATTTTGCCTTCTCTTCTAATGTTCTTTTTTTTTTAAATGTCAAAGGTCAGCACTAATTGTCCTAATGGACTGTTGTGACCTAAAACAGCCTGGATCAGAGGCCACAGAGGTCCTCAGAGGACAAACCAGTGAAGCAGACCTTTGTCAGACATAACAGCCAGTGGGTTACTCTACAGCTGTGGACAGAGGACTGTATCATCAAAAGAAAGTGTTGACTCCATGTGCTGTTGTTCATGCAACACAGGAAGACTCCCTGAAAACACACTTGTTATTGATATTTGTCACGTGACAATTTTATACCTGAGGTCACAGCCTATAGGGTGCTAAAAATAACCTAAATCTGTTCATCTATCAAAGAAAACAGTATTTTGTTTGATTAATTATTTTGGTTGCATAATATATCCACTTCAGGAAACTTTCAGGTGAACCAGAAACCCCAAATCTTTGTTTTAAAATTTATTCCAGGCTGACATTTCTTCCAGGACCTTTTAGTGGGATTATATTACAAGGCCTAAAACCACTGGACAAGCTATCACGGTTTTTGTGTTATTCATAGAATGAATGTTCTTATATGACAAGAACTAGAAAATAGCTTCTTTTTGCAACTTTCAGACTCCCCACTGAGGAACTTTGGAGCGTTTAGAAGCTGTGTCACATATCATCATGCGTTGTATTCATTCAGGCTATTGTGGTGTGTGAACTTTGAGCTCTTCAGAGCATAAATTTCTCTGTGTGACAGACACAAGAATCAAGCGGTGAAGAGCTTCCGACCAGCTCCAGGAGGCCGGAGATGCACTAACTCCTCACCCTTGACCCAGCGTCTTCCAGAAACATGCTGCTGTCTCAGTGGAGCAGAGTACATGCATAAGGGGCTTCTAACACATACCATAATTCTGTTTCACCACCAATCCAGAATCTCATCCTCCAGGACAGAAATCTCAAGTGAAGAGGGAATGATAATGGCTTGGGAGTATTTGTAACAGAAAAAATCCCAAACTAAAGAAAAAGAAAACTTTGGAGAAAATCCGAAGACAGCATGAACACACTTATTTTTATTTACGCCTACTTCCTGGCTCCCGGGTCAGCTCGCTTCATGATTGGCTATGGTAGTTGATGGAGTTTTTGAAGCATCAACTTCACAAGCTGATGTTGCTCTACACCAAGACTCTCCATCTTCCTCATTTTCCTGCAGGACTTTGATAATCCGTTGACCTGAAAGCTGAACAGCAGGAATGGGCATCAGAAAAGGAGCTAGTTTTTGTGCTGACTGTTGGGGCATGCAGTTGTTCAGCCACGTACAGATTTACACACTATCTTTGGTCTTGTCATAGCTCTTAGTAGGTACGTAGAATATAGTTTTAAATAAGTACATTAATTTTATCAACAAGTGAAATGAGGGAAATGTCACTATAAAAATTTCCCCAATAATGGCAAATTTCTTTATGTTTGATTATTTCACCAACAAAACAAGAAAACCTATTACTTATTACAGTTATTAAGTGCTACAGCACAGATACTACAACTTCACACAATTCCATAAATTGTAATAAGCATGGAGAAGCAATTTAAACCAAATTTTTGTCAGTAGCTGCCGCTGAAAGGGGGTTATGGTATAAGAACACATACAGTAGTGAAGTCAAACCTACTTTGGTTGAAATAAATCAACTGTCTTCTTTTGCTTATTTTTTGAGACATTAGTCTCAATAAAGGGCAAATTCAAGTGCTAACTATGGCTTGATTTAACTATTCATTTAAACGGTGTCAAACAAAACTGTTGTAATTGTTACTACTGAATATAACAGGTGTGTGGGGGGCTGTTGATATCGCTCCTGACAAAGAAGGATGGAGGGGATACAATAACGTGAGCTAATGATGTAAACTCATCATCATGATCTGAGCACTCCTAACTTGCCTCGTGACTGATTGCATGAAGCTAAAACAGATAATTGCAGTTACCAAAGTGAGCTAATATTTAATTATGTAGTACATGTGACTAAATAAATCAGGCCAATCATATTCACTCAAAGTACAGACGACACATTTGTTTTGACCCTTTCACTGTTTTTATGGCTGTTCACTAACTTAAAACCACTGTCAGAGACGACCAGTACATATGCTGTTCAACAAACAGCATGACACTTCTGTGTTTGAAGTAGAAAGAAGAGGAGGCAGCCAGGCAACACTCAACAAGATAAATAGTGTCAGCGTTTTAAACAGACCAGACCTCCTTCCATATGTGCACATGTGGGCATACGCACGCAGGCACAGAAGCATATAAACACAAACACATGCATGCACACATGCACGTCTTTTGTGGGGACATTAGGTGTGTCTCAACTGCAGGAATCTTTCCCAATGAGACATTTACAGGAACCTTTTCAGGGGCCTAACAGAGTCTCTGCTTCAAGATAGGTACTTGGATCGGGCCCAAAAAAGTCCCGAGTGGGACATCAGGCTTACTTGGCACTGTTTGGCTAAACCTTGGGTTGGCCCGGGTTGGCTGCTTCTGTTTAGCTTCTCAAGATCTGGCTGAGTGACCCACCAAAGCGCTTTTGCACCTGCAAGGAATGACTGCATATGACTCCAGGTATTGCTTGGTGGTCGCAGCTGTGAAACAACAGTCCACATGCTGTGTCAGGCAGCTCCTGCTCCAGAGGAACAGCTGCTTTCTCTGTGATGGTTCGGCAGCAGATCTTATGGACAATATACGTACTGTCGTTGCTGGGCTCAGATGAAGGTGGTTTATTTTTTTCCACCAATTTTCCTGTGCCAGATCCTGCCTCCAGTACGTACAGTCCTGTCAAACTACCCTTGCCAGGGCTGCTGGTGATTTCCATGGTTTGGCCAAAGAAGCAGATCGGGTATTGCTGACTTCGTAGTTTGATGCGATGGAGAGTTCAGGTATAGTTAGGTGTTCGACCAGTCTGTGATGCATGGTTGTCACCAGGTTCCTGTACGTGGAAGGTGTGCCCAAGACCAGAGTGATGACTCCATTGGGATTTTATGAGTTCCTGCACTTGCCTTTTGGCCTGAAGTGGAAAGCAGAAATTTTTCAGAGGCTGGTAGGGTGTTGTGTTGCCTCCTATTTGTATTTGTCCTCTTATGTGTATTTGTGTGTCAGAATGATATTTTGGTGGCCAGCGTGCTGGCTGACAAGCACCTGGTGCACCTTAAACAGGTTTTAGGCATTTTGAAGAACATGGCCTGATGGTCAACCTAGCAAAGTGCCAGGTTGGACTGCCAGTAATTGACATCTTGTTTCTTCCCTTGCACAGACATCCTTCTGCAGCCACTTTACGAGGTCTTCAGACTGAACCAGACCAGCCACTACATTGACTAAATTCCCAAATTAATCCAGGAATTTAACAGAGCAAAGTCTGGCCTAGCAAACGGTGCATCCATTGCCTTCTCGACTAATGCGTTAGCCCACAGAGATGCTGCTCGAGCCCTCTACACTCCTCCCAGGGGTTTACACACCTGCTCATTATGGTGTATTGGTGGAATAACCGGATGGCGGAACCTTTTTCCTCCACAATGTCTCTGGATGTGTCCCGTGTGTTTCTTTCAGCTTAGGTTGTTCGTTTTGGCTCACCATCTCACATCCCCTCTGATGGAGGTTCTCAGTTTATTCCCAGAGCTTTGGTCAGCACTGACAAGAACTCTGGACATGCAGGTTCACCACAGCTTACCATCCTCGGGGTTGTGCAATGTTGTCGCTCAATGAGGCCTTGCGTGCCGTGCTTTTGGTGGGTAACTGGGTGGATCATTGTGTGGAGGCCATGTTGGGGATTTGTCTCTTACCCAAAAGGATCATTGGTCAGTGGGGGTGTTTAGCACTCTGTTGTCTTCGTATCTGGAGTCATTCTACAGCTTGGAACCACATCGCCTCAGCTCCTTTCATGTTTACCTCCTTTCTCATTGTTGTTTTGTTTGTTACTATTCTGGGTTTTGGCAGCTCGCCCGGGTGACATAATAGTCAAAACTGTCAATAACAACAGCTACACGACAATTGAAACTCAGGACACCCAGGGGTTCTACCTTGGAGTAGAGACACGATCAGGAGAGGACCAAGTGAGAAGAACCGTTCCTGTGAAGATCCTGCCCCCCGGACTTACTAGGAACTCATATGGTAGAAGAACACCTCATAATGTGATGTGGATCCAGCAGAGCCTAGCCTTACCCTAGCAGACACCGTTTCTCCTCCGGTTCATACCCGCATACACACGAACACACAAACCAGAAATGCGGCAACTGTCATGTTTTGATTGTGCAAGGATCACCAAAATACTAACAATTTTACAAAACTTAATTTATTGGCATTGTAAGAATTATACGAGGACTTTTGCTGGAGAGATTTGCGACTTCCCAAGTGGCAACGCTCTGTGACATCAGCCATTGGTTTGTGAAGGACCATGTTAGAAGAGTAGTATTTGGATGTTGCCATGTTGAGTTTTTGGAGCCAGAACTAGCCACAACAAAAACTGTTGGATAATACCGTATCATGCATGTCAATCAAATAGAAATGTCCTCCACTTTTAAAGGATTAATAAGGAATAAATTATGGAATTAATTTCAGGTGGAGCACCACATCATATAGTTTGAATCCATGTTCACGCTACATGAAATCAGCTGAACTGGGGGCCATTTATATGTCATGCACACAGAAAGAGAAGGGACCAAGGAGCCGTTCCCTTGTACACGTGCATGGCTGTTGATTTAACAACCTTTAATTGGCCAAAGTTTTGTTCGACATGAAGGCAAGCGTGGCCACATCAATCCAGTGCCAATTACAAGTGGCTCCATGCTGAAAACGCTCCAAGTCTCTGTGACAATGTGGATGATTGATCACCAACAGCAATAATTCTTTAACCTGATCAAACAAATTACCGTGGCAACCACCAGGGCCATCTGAGTCTCACACTGTGAAATTAAATCCACTGAGCTCATCACCTCTCACACAGACAGAGAGAGAGGAGAGAGACAGAGAGAGAGAGAGGGAGGAAAGTGGGAGGGGGGGGGGGGGGGGGGGTCTCCTGGGGCAGCCAGCACCAGGTGATAGGAATGGTAGGGGGACATGAAGACATATTAATGTACTAAAGACTTAATGAACCTTCATCCAAAGCAAAGTAGGAGGGGCAGAATGAGGGTGGGAGAGAGTGGTGTTTACTTTATTACTTTACAGCAGATTAATGGGGATAATCATTTAAGTGATGGAGATAGATTACCCTCTCAAAGCTGGACGCAACCACCCACCCACCCACATACCCACCCACACACACACACACACACACACACACACACACACACACACACACACACACACAATGAAGCAATATGGGGAGAAGATTAGGGCTTTTTCTCTGGCTGTTTTTCCTCACAATTACGGTGCTGCATCCGATTGATAAAACCTTATGACTGATAACAAGAAATGACCCAGCAGAAAAGTAAAGTCCGATATTTGATCCCGTACAAGTAACAGTGTGGATTTTATTTTCCTGAATTTAAGTCATCGTTTATTTTTGTGTTAGCAAAGCACATTGTTGATATTTCGAAAATCTATTTTGCCATTCAAAGTGCAGGTAAAACCATTAATGATCTCATTCTGGTCTGTACATCTTGTCCTATTTAAGCTGTCGAAAATTATTCTCATTTCTTGAATTTTGAAATATAAAGGAACGTTTATATCTTTTGTGATGGATCTTAGTGCACAACAAAGGAACAATTGACCCTGTAGAACCAGTAAACACACATGAAGATAAGAATTCAAACCCACCAAAATATTAGCAGAGAATTCCTAACTGTGCCCTGTGTTGAGCTGGCGTCCTGAATGATTATTATGCACCTACCAGATGCACTAGTTTCTAAAAAAAACTTGAAAATACCAAAACTACAAGTCTCCCCAAAACACCCCACTAATCTGACTAACAATGTGATCAGTCATGTTTTTTGTTTTCCTTCACTAGTTTGAAATGACAATGACATTAGAAGCAAGATGCCTTCTTTCTTTCATATTGATCATGTCTCTCACGGAGGAAGGAACATTTAATTCAAGCCTTAACTTCAGGTGAATAGACTGCTCTTATCTGGTGTTTCACACACACCCGTCGATCATTTACAACTTACTTTAAAACAGCTAAGTGTGACAGTGATCAACTGTGATTGGTAAAGCTTACAACTCAGAAGCCATTACGCTGTTGTCCCCACCCTCAGACAGCCATGATCTAATCCCAAGAAGTGCTGTGTTTAGAGAAATTGCCTTTAAATGAGAGTATTAATCAAATCCATACAGTATTTATGGTTAAATGTATCACAGATAAACTCTTGTGGTTCCTGAAGACATGACTTATTTAATCTGTCAAACAATCTTAAAGTGGGGAAACTTTTTTCATTTTATTGTAATTTACACTATCACATGTTTTCGGGGGAAGGGGTGTGTGTGTGTTTGCGTGTCTGTGTGTGTGCGTGTCTGTGTGTGTGTAGCCTATTATTCTCTGTAATGTTAAAATGAGATAAAAATAAATAAAATGAGATTTAATTTGTGGTTTCTATATTAGGATGGATGAATCTGACTACGGTACTTTATGGATATTTATTAAAGCAGGCAGAGCTGTAACAAACGTGTATGTGACTTTTATAGTAGTACAGTATAGCTACTTTTTTCTTCACACATCCTGCTGACACAAAAGATTTGCCCAATTTACCTGCTGGGAAGAGGTCTGATATTGTCTTTTCTAGCGCATTCTACTGCAAATTATTTGCACAAGAGCTGACAGCTGTTTGAATTCTCCACTTGTTGGCTTGTATTGGGTTAGTGAAGGCCTTTGTCTTAAGTGCACTGCAGTCCCTTCAGAGCCTGGAGCACCATTTCTTAAGCTTAAATGAAACTTAAACAAATTCCAACACTCATCCTCTTGACACGGCTTTCACAAAAACACTACTCCACTCCTCAACTTCATTCCTGTCAAACGGGATGAAATGGAATCTGCGTGTAATATCCTTAAGCTGCTTTGGGTTCGCAGCTGTAAATAAACATTAGGCTAATGGAAATGTGGAACGTGGCTTGGGCATGATGCTCGGCCTGCTGGGTGATTGAATTTTATGTTGATGCGGAGTTGATGGAGGAAGGCTCGGCTCCCTGAAGGAAATTAAGACACCATTTTGTCAACCATGTCTGGCTTTGCAGACAAGATATTGCTTACATCCTCTGGCAATAAAAATGTCACACACACACACACACACACACACACAGAGGGAGAGAGAGAGAGTGCAGAGAAACAAATATTTTGTGTATGTGGAAGAGCATGATACATGTAGGCTACTATTCTGTACATCTAAATAAACACATAAATATGTGACTTCATACACACAGCAGTCTAATCGGTGATTAATAACACACACGCACACACACAGACACACACACTGTTCACCAAGAGGTTTAATTATTGTCCTCTTCCACTGCTGCAAGATAGATCTCAGTGTCAGAGACTCTGACATATGGAGACAGAGCGCAGGTAACCCTGCATGCACACCCACCCCCACCCCCTCCCCATTATACACATGTGACGTCCTCTCTGGTCTTCTGTTTTCAGCACTTGCACCTCCCCCACCTCACTCCCCCCTTGCTCTCCCGTACCTCCATGGTTACATTGGGAGTAAATATTCTTCCTGAGTCAGACTGAATGGTTTGGATTAAATCAGAGTAGGTCTGACTGCAGGCAAAGCTTAGCTGACACACACAAGTGCTCCATATAAACACCACTTGAGGTGGAAGAGCAGCACATACATCACACTCTGTGTAGTGTACAGGAAAAATATAGAAAAATTTGTTCCCCTTCGTGCTGTTAGAACACTTCTGAGCTCTCTGTACGCGGTCAGGGACCTCTGAAAGTGTTTCGCTGTACTGCTCACCAGGAGAAAGATTTGGCTGTGAAATGTGGAGCTTTATGGAACTAATTTAGCCTTGTATGTAAAATAATGCACATTCCAGGTTGTCAAATACTTTTAGACCTTTAGTGTTGAGGACTGTGGGATAGTGGCTGGTGCCATCCCCCACAAGAAACCAAAGCTGAGGATCTGTTTATGACGTGTCAATGACAGTGAGTGATAAAACAAACATTTCATTCAGAACTATAATTCAATATAATTGTAGAAAATCAGAACATGGCACTCAATAAAGCATAATTACAGATTCACTCAAACGAACTGAGTAATAACAGTAGAATATGAGAGCGGTTGCACCATTGACATGGAGACTCTCTTCATCCCTGGCTGGTTCAGTATCTTTCATGTGACCTGGTAACGTATTGCGTCACTTCCTGTCTTCTCAATCGTTCGTTGGTTGCATTAACCACGGGGTGTTGTATTCACTTAATATTGAACACTTGGTGTGTTGTATTCACTTTAATTCAAATTTGAACACTTGGGACATTCTAGTCACCTGCCTAGCGTAGCTTCAGCTAGCGGTCCCCCGGCAGCAGCCGGCTGGCTGGGTGACGGTTCGCAGGAAGCGTAGCCCAAAACAAAGGCCCACGATCCACCACCACCCGCTTCCCGTGGCTAACCATTTTTCCCCACTCGGCGACACACCCGCTGAGAAACCGGCCCTGGTAATTGGCGACTCGACTGGTTTTGCGCTACGTGAAGCCGACTCCTGTATTCCGGGGACCAGAGCGGGCGACATAGAAGCAAATTTATGGCTGCCGGCGAAAAGTAAACGTAAATTTGATAAAGTTATTAT